>NW_012117766.1:150833-190230 GCF_000951035.1 Colobus angolensis palliatus
TTTTTTGCCTTTTTTTGAAATCTATGTGTTGTCACTTTGGTTTTTTTTTTTTTTTTTTTTTTTTTACAATAACCTGTGATCCTATTTTGTGGTGTCAAGTGTTTTAAACTTTTCATATTTGACAACATTTCCCAAATCAAATTGTAAATTCTGTTATTTTGACCTCATTAGTTTTTTAATATATATTAGGTTCCCTGAAGTCCAAAAGAGACATATTGAGCCTATTTCATATTATAAAATCATACAGGAATATGATTTTGTCAAATATAAAATGTTGCTTCAGATTATGTTCTGTAAATATGCCATTAGTATGTGTTCCAAAGTTGCATGAGATTTCTGATTCTGATGTGTCTTAGTATATGTTATCAGTAGTAATCATAATTAGTATGTAATATTGTATGTTACGAGAGTAACCAAATCAATGGTGTCATTAACCATGACTGTTTCTAGACTGTTGTCATCCACAATTTTTGTGTTACTTTTATCTTTTCGTTGGGTAGTTTATAATCAGCTATAGAACTCTAAGGATCATCTGCAATGTGGCCATACTCTCCGTCTTTCCTCTCCAGCCCACTTTCCCCTTTGAATATTGAAGCCCTCAAAATCATCTGTGAAGAAAATCACAGACCTCTCTCCTGGACATGTCTTTAACCTTGGCAAAATCAACTTCAAAACTGAGGGAGACGTGTCTCAGCTACTTTTGGCTTACATAGTGTTCTATTCATTCAATCCATGTAATTAACTCCTGTTTTGCTTCAAATCTTTCATTAGTCCACAATCCTCATAAACATATCAGCTGTTCATGACAGTCCTGGATATTTTTATCTCGATTTTAATGACATAATCTTTAGTGTTATCAGAAACCTTCATTTAAGATCATCTGTTCAAGCCATACAACTGACTATAAACCATCTTTTATTTTTACATTTTAATTTTATTTATTTATTTTTATGGGTGCATAGTAGATATATGTATATTTGTGTGCTACATGAGATTTGTGTGCTACATGAGATGTTTTGATATCTACATAGTAGATATATGTATATTTGTGTGCTACATGAGATGCAATGTGAAATAAGCACATCATGGAGAATGAACTATCCATCACCTTATTTTTTTTTTGAGTTAAAAACAATCCAGTTACACTCTTTAAGTTATTTTATAACGTACAATTAAGTTATTATTGACTATAGTCATTTTATTTTGCTTTCAAATAGTAGGCCTTATTCATTGTTTCTAACTATTTTTGTACCTATTAATCATCCTTAGCTTCCCCCACCATTCCCCCACTACACTCTAAGCCACTAGTAACTATCTTTCTACTTTCTATGCCAATGAGTTCAATTGTTTTGATTTTTAGATCCCACAAACAAGTGAGAACATGCCATGTTTGTCTTTCTGTGCCTGGTTTATTTTACTTAACATAATGATCTTCGTTTTATCTATTTTGTCGAAAATGACTGGATCTCATTATTTTTTATAGCTGAATAGTACTCCACTGAGTATATGTATTGCAATTTTTTATTCATTCATCTGTTGATGGACATCTAGATGGCTTCTGAACCTAAGCTATGGGGAATAGTGCTGCAACAAACGTAGAAATGTAGATATCTCTTTGATATCATAATTTCCTTTCTTATAGCTAAAATCCCAACAGTGGGATTGCAGTATCTTATAGTAGCTCAACTTTTAGTTTTTAGAGAAGGTTCCAAACTGTTCTTCATCGTGGTTGTCCTTATTTACATTTTCAGCAACAGTATATGAGGATTTCCTTTTCTCCACATCTTCACCAGCATTTGTTATTGACTGTCCTTTGGATATAAACCATTTTAACTGGGGTGACATGATATCTCATTGTAGTTTTGATTGGATTTATTTGCTGATCTGTGATGTTGAACACCTTTTCATGTGCTTATTTGCCATTTGTATATATTCTTCTGAGAAATTTCTATTCAGATTGTTGCCCAGTTTTTGATTAAATTATTAGATTTTTATAGAATTCTGATCATTAGAACATTCTGGTTATTAGAAATTCTTACAGAATTATGGTTATTCCTTCTGAGGAAGAATTCACCTACATAACAAGGCCATCTTTGCGAGCCCAGCTTCTTCCTTTTTCTCTCTGTTAAAACCTGTCTTTCCACTAAACCTAATTTAACTGTTTCTGGCCATGTTCATGATTAGTCAGATGGGTAGTTTGCAAACATTTTCTTTTATTCTTTGGGTTGTCTCTTCACTTTGTTGATTGTTTCTTGTGCCTATGCAGAAGCTTTTTAACTTGATATAATCCATTTGTCTATGTTTGCTTTGATTGCCTATACTTGTGGGATATT
Organism: Colobus angolensis palliatus; assembly: GCF_000951035.1. Taxonomy (NCBI): domain Eukaryota; kingdom Metazoa; phylum Chordata; class Mammalia; order Primates; family Cercopithecidae; genus Colobus; species Colobus angolensis. The sequence goes on from NW_012117766.1 coordinate 153,167, forward strand.
GCTCAAGAATTTTTTGTGCAGACCAATGTACTAAAGATTTTCCCCAATGTTTTCTTTTAGTAGATTCATAGTTTGAGGTCTTATACTTAAGTCATTAATCCATTTTGATTATAATTTTACATACAATGAGATAAGTATGTAGATCCATTTTTTTGCATCTGGATATTTAGTTTTCCCAGCAAAATTTATTGAAGACACTGTGTTTTCCTCAATGTATGTTCTTGGAATCTTTGTTGAAAATAAATTCAATGTAAGTGTGTGCATTTGTTTCTGGGTTCTCTATTCTGTTTCCTTGGTCAATGTCTTTGTTTTGATACAAGTACAATGCTGTTTGGTGACTACAGCTCTGTAGTATAATTTGAAGTCAGGTAATGGGATTCCTACAGTACAGTTTTGAATTTTTTTTTTCTTTTTTGGTTAGGATAGCCTTGGCTATTGTGGGTTTTTGTGGTTCCATGAGAATTTTAACACTTCTGTAGAGAGTGTAACTGGTTTTTAAATAGGGATTTCATTGCATGTGTAGATTGCTTTGTATAATGTGTTAGTCCATTCTCACACTACTAGTAAAGACATACCAAAGACTGGGTAATTTATGAAGAAAAAAGGTTTAATTTACTCACAGTTCAGCATGGCTGGGGAGGCCTCAGGAAACTTATCTACAATCATGGCAGAAGCAGAAGAAACAGATGCCCTTCTTCACATGGTGGCAGCAAGGAGAAGTGCTGAGCAGAATCAGGAAAAGCCCCTTATAAAACCATTAAATCTCATGAGAACTCACTATCATGAGAACAGTATGAAGGTAACATGATGATAAATGGTTTTTTTTCAGACTTTAAAAGGTGTCAGACTTTCAATCTCCCCTAGATCTGGGGAAAGGCATAGAAAGGGGAAGAGGGCATTTCTGCATTAATGGAGATTCTCTGCAGATACAGTATTTTTCCACTTAAGATGGCTTTGCAAGGCCACTTCTGTCAGAATGGGCAAGTGGCAGCCTTTTCAAAATATGTCAAAATATTTTGATAAATATACTTTATTTTTCTTTAATATAATGGTCTCTTGATCATCTTTTGTGTACCAACTATATGGAGGAGCATGTCTAAAACTGAGTACACATGGAAATCACCTGGTTTGTTTCAAATATTGATGCCTGGTTTTTACCCACAAGGATTCTAATTTAATTAACATGTGGTCTGTACTTGGCATTAGGATTTTTCAAAGATCCTCAGGTAATAATGATATGCAGCAATGCTTCAGAACTATGAAACAAAATTTTATATTTATTAATTATAAATATACCCTTCCTTTCTTCCTTTCTGCCTCCATCCCTTACTGTATTTATTTCCTTTTCTTTTTATTTCCAGTTTTTTTGAAAGATTTAATGTGTTTGTAAGGAAAGAAAAATGCCACCAACTTCAGCATTCTTAAATTTCTTTACCTATTGTATCATCCTCCACATATTTGTTTGTTTATTATTAGTAAAATACTTCCTCCAATACCTTTCCAAAGCCTTGAATCATCTCTGACTCTTAAGGTTTAAATTTCAGCGTTATCATTTATTAGCTGTATGAAAAACCCACAGAAGCCGAAAGAAGATTGAGTTTCAAAAGATTTTGAATAGGATGCATTCCAAAATAGAATAAAATTTGAAAGTAAAATATAACCTATTGTATTAGTCAGGGTTCTCTACTCCTCCAGCAACACCCTCACAGACACACCCAGAAACAATACTTTACCTATCTAGACATCCATCACTCCAATCAAGTTGACACCTAATATTCACCATCACACCCATAAAAGGCATAGTAATTGGATCCCAAAATGAGGAGAAAACCAAACCTCAGGCAGGATAATTTCGTGTGCCACAAAGGGACTCAAGCCAAGAGAGAATTTTCTATTTATTCCCATTTCTTTTTTCCACCTTTCCCTGACATTGTCAGTCTATTCTTTTGCCACTGAAGAGCAGATATAGAACAACACTGGGCCAGCACTGTCACAGGCATTTAAACTAAAGTGGTTCCATCTTGAATAAGGGCTGGGTAAAATAAGGCTGAGACTCACTGGGCTGCATTCTCAGGATATTAGGCATTCTTAGTCACAGGATAATATAGACAGAACAAGATACAGGTCACTAAGACCTTGCTGATAAAACAGGTTGCAATAAAGAAACCGGCCCAAACCATCCAAACCAAGATGACTAATGAAGTGACCTCTGGTTGTCCTCACTACTCATTATATGCTATTTATAATGCATTAGCATGCTAAAACACACTCTTGCTAGCACCATGACAGTTAACAAATGCCATGGCAATGTCTGGAAGCTACCCTACATGGTCTAAAGGTGGGAGGAACCCTGTTTCAGGAATTGCTCACCCCTTTTCTGGAAAACTCATGTATAATCCATCCCTCGTTTAGCATATAATCAAGAAATAACTATAAGTATACTAAGTTGAGCAGCCCATGTCACTGCTCTGCCTATGGAGTAGCCACTCTTTATTCCTTTGCTTTCTTACTAAAATTGTTTTCAATTTATTCTATGGATTCGCCCTGAACTTTTTCTTGCGAGAGGTACAGGAGCCCTCTCTTGGTGTCTGGATTGGAACATCTTCCACTAAAAACACAACTCTCGTATTGAAAGAGAAAATTAATGAATGCCCATGAATTAGCACACATTATCTACAAAGGAGTTAGAGAGCCAAGTTTAAAGAATAGTCTATCTTCATTATTAATGGATTCCATATTTGTGAATGAATTTATATTCCTATCATTCTTTGTTGCTTTGATAGATCAACCTTTCTTTAAGGTATCATTTTTCTTCTAGCTGAAAAATGTTGTTTGGAAAGTCTTATGGTACAAATTTGTTGGTGATTAATTTTCTCTGCTTCTGTTTTTTGCAGAAGTCTTTTTTTCACCTTAGTTTTTGAAATAAATTTTAATTGGCTACATAATTCTAGACTGACATTTAAAAAATTAATAGTTTAAAAATGTTCTAGTTGATATAATTCTGATGAGTAGTCTATTGCAAGTTTTATCTTTGTTCCTCCATATGTGATATGTCTTTTTTTCTAGATCTTTTGAGATTGATATGTTTACTAATAGCTTTCAGAAGATTGATTATCATATGCTGTTCTTATTATCATTGTTATTATTGTTCAGCATAGGGTTATTATATTTCTTGGATCTTTATATATCTATGTTTATATATTCAAAATGTAATATTTTTAGCAAATATTTATCTAAGTATTTTATCTCTCCATTTCCCTTTCTGGGATTGGTATCTTATATCTTCAATAAACTGTTTAAATTTTTTCTAAAATTTACCCTTGTTGAATTCATTTTTTTTTAAAAGTCTATTGCAATTTTGTAAGTACACTGATCTTTTTCTGTACTAATTATACTGAATCCCATCCAGGGCATTTTTCATTGACTATATACAATTTTTTATTTTCAGATATTCTAACTGAATTTGTTTTATATTTTCCAACCCCCTCCTCATAGTGTTCAAGTTTCCTTCTACCTACATAAATATAGGAGCCCTAATATAATGGCTATATAAATATAATTGTGAATTTCATACTTTTAGTCTTTTTCAATGTTTTATTTTTGTTTTTAATTGACACATTATAATTGTACATATTTATGGAGTACAGGGTGATGTTTTTATACATATATATTGTGTAATGATAAAATCAATGTAATTAGCATATTCATCATCTCAAACATTTGGCAATTTTTTTTGTGGAATTCAAAAATTCTCTGTTCTCTGTTCTAGCTATTTTGAAGTGAACAATACACTTTTCATCCATCCCCTCAAGCCTTTTTCCTTTGTATTACAAATATTCAAATTACTTTCTTTTAGTTTTTAAAAAATGTAAAAGTAAGTTATTATTGACTATAGTCACCCTGTTGTATTACTACTTATTAGGTCTTCTTCATTCTTTTGAACTATTTTATTGTTTTGCCCATTAACCATCTCTACCTCCCCCTCACCCCATTCCCCACTACACTTCCCAGCTTCTGGGAACCATACTTCTACTCTCTATGTCTACGAGTTCAATTGATTTGATTTTTAGATCCCACAAATAAGTGAGAGAATGCCATGTTGGTCTTTCTGTGACTGGCTTCATTCACTACACATAATGATCTCCATTTCTGTCCATGGTGTTGCAAATGACAGAATCAAATTATTTTTAAGGCTGAAGAGTACTCCATCTTGTATATGAGTTGCATTTTCTTTATCCATTCATCTGTTGGTAAGCACTTAAGTTGCTTCCAAACCTTAGCTATGTCTGTTTTTCTTCCAGTATCATGCTCTTTTGGTGACTATAGCTCTATAGTATAATTTGAAGTCAGATAATGTGATTCATCCAGTTTTGTTCTTTTTTCTTAGGATAGCTTTGTCTGTTCTGGAACTTTTGAGTTTCCACATAAATTTTTTTATATTCTCTAAAGAATGTCATTGATATTTTGATAAATATTTCATTGAATCTGTAGATTGCTTTGGTTTATATGGAAATTTTAACAATATTGATTCTTTCAATGCATAAATATACAATTTCTTTCCATTTTTGATGTTCTGTTACATTTCTTTCACCATTGCTTTATAGTTTCCAATAAAAAAGATCTTTCACTTTTTTGGTTTTAAGTGAATTTCTAGGTATTTAATTTTATGTGTGGCAATTACAAATGGGATAACTTTATTTATTCATTTATTTATTTATTTGAGATGGAGTTTCACTCTTGTCTCCCAGGTTGGAGTGCAATGGTGCGATCTCAGCTTACTGCTATCTCTGCCTCCTGCAATCAAATGATTCTCCTGCCTCAGCTTCCTGAGTAGCTGAGATTATAGGCATGCACCACCATGCCAGGCTAATTTTGTATTTTTAGTAGGCACAGGGTTTTGCCGTGTTTGTCAGACTGGTCTTGAACTCCTGACCTAAGGTGATCTGCCCATCTTGGCCTCCCAAAATTCTGGGATTACAGGCATAAGCCACTGCCCCAGGATAAATGGGATAACTTTTAAAATTTCTTCTTCACATTGGTCTCTGTGACACATAGAAATGCCACTGGTTTATGTATGTTGATTTTGTGTTCTGCAATTTTAGTGAATTTGTTTATGAGTTCCAAAAATTTTTTTTGTGTGTGGAGTGTTTAGGTTTATCATGTCATCTGCAAACAAGGGTAATTTTACTTCTTTCTTTCCTATTTTGGTGCCTTTTCTTTCTTTTTTTTTTTTTGTCTGATTGCTCTAGGTAGGACTTCCAGTACTATGTTGAATAATAATGGTCAAAGTGGACATCCTTGTCATCTTCCAGATCTTAGAGGAAAGACTTAGTTTTTCCTCATTTTCAGTATAATACTAGCTGAGGGTCTGTCATATATGGCTTTTATTATGTTGAGATGTGTTCCTTCTGTAACCAGATTTTTGTGTTTGTATTAAGAAGAGATGTTGATTTTATCAAATGCTTTTTCAGCATTAGTTGAAATGATTGTATAGTTTTTGTTCTTCATTCTGTTGATATGATGTATCACATCTGTTGATTTGCATATGTTGAACAATCCTTGTCACTGTTCCAAATTCCATGTTGTCATAACGAATAATATTTTTAATGTATTATTGAATTGTTTAATTAGTTTTCTAGTATTTTGTTGAAGATATTTGCATTAATACTCATCAGATATATTGGCCAGTAATTTTCTTTCTTTGATACATTTTTGTCTGTGCTTTTTGTTGTTGTTGTTGTTGTTTGTTATTTTAAATCAGGGTAATACTGGCCTAGTAGATTAAGTCTGAATGCATTCACTTCTTCTCCACTTTTCCAAGTAGTTTGAGTAGGATCAATACTATTTCTCTAAATATTTGATAGAATTCAGCAGTGAAGTCATTATGTCCCAGGCTTTTTTTTTAAAGAGAAAAATTTTATTATGTCTTTGATCTTATTATTTACTGTTAATCTGTTTAACTTTTGAATTTCTTCCTGGCTTAATCTGGGTAAGGTGTTTGTGTCTCAGAGTTGGTCTATTTTCTAGATTTTCTAATTTATTGGCAAATAGTTGCTCATAGGAGCCAATAATAATCTTTTGAATTTTTGCAGTATCAGTTGTAATGTCTCCATTTTCATTTCAAATTTATTTGGATCATCTCTGTCTTTTTGTTAGTCCAGTTAAAGGTTTGTCAATTTTGTTTGACTTTTCAAATAACCAGCTTTCTGTTTCATTGATCTTTTTATTGTTTTGTTCATTTGCATTTTACTAAAAGTGAAATTTATTTCTGCTCTGATCTTTATTTATTTTTTTTTCCACTAAATTAAAGTTTGGTTTACTGTTCATTTTCCAGTTCTTTAAGATGTGTTAGACTGCTTACTTGAAAATTTTCCTCTTTTTTGATATAGGCACTTACAGCTGTAAACATCCCTCTTAGTACTGCTTTTGCTGTATCCCATAGATTTTGATATGTTGTGTTTCCATTATCATTTGTTTCAAGAAATTTTTCTATTATCTTCTTCATTTCTTCATTGACCCAGTAGATATTCAGGAACATATTTTTAATTTTTTTGTATTTGTATGGTTTATAAAATTCTCTTGTTATGGATTCCTAGTTTTATTCCATTGTCGTCAGATAAGATGCTTGATAGTCTTCCCAATTTTTTTTGTAATGTTTTAAGACTTGATTTGTGAACTACCATAGGGTCATACCTTGAGAATAATTCATGAGCTGAGGAAAAGAATGTTTTCTGCAGCTCTTAGATGAAATGTTCTGTAAATATCTATCAGGTCCCTTAGGTCTATAGTGCAGATTAAATTCAATGTTTCTTTGCTGATTTTCTGTCTGGAAGATCAGTCCGATGCTGAAAGAGAGTGTTGAATTCTGTGACTATTATTATATTGAGGCCTATTTTTCTAAATAGCTCTAATAATAGTTGCTCTAGGGTGCAACTAGTTGCTCTAGGGTGATGCCCTTCCGGGGACAAGATCTGTCCAAATAATGAGTGCGCTAGTGTTGGGAGCATATATATTACAATCATTATATCATCTTATTTAACTGAACTTTTTATTATTATATAATGACTATGTTTGTCTCTTCTCATAGTTTTTGTCTTAAAATCTATTTTGTCTAACCTAAGTGTAGTCAATACTGCTCTTTTTTGGTTTTCTTTGGTATGGAACATCATTTGCTAACTGTTTATCTTCAGTCTATGTGTATCTTTATAGGTGAAGTGTGTTTCTTGCAGACAATGGATCATCGGGTCTTGTTTTCTCATCTATTAAGCTACTCTGTATCTTTTTATTGCAGAGTTTAGTGCCTTTTCATTCAATATTATTGGTAAGTAGGAACTTACTACTGCCATTATTTCATTTGTTTTCTGGTAATTTTCTTTCAAGGTATGATTAAATATTTTGCTCTTTATTTTATGTATTGTAGTTTTTTATTTGAGGTTACTTTGAGACTTGTAAATTATATCTTATAACCTATTATTTTAAATTAACAACTTTACACTAGTTACCTAAACAAACAAGCAGTAGAAAACAAATATAAAACCATACTCTTTAAATTTGTTCTCCCTCTTTTTACCTTTTTGTTTTTTCTCTGTATGTCTCAAAATATGTCTTGAAAGTTGTCATAGGCATTAATTTTAATTTGTTAAATACTTAATTATTTATTTTTTTTCTAATTAAGATAAAAGTAGTGTGAACACCACAATATCTATGGCATAATACTATGTGTTTTTCTGTGGGTTTATGCTTACCAGTGAGTTTTGTATTTTCAGATGATTTCTTTTTGCTCAGCAACATCCTTTTATTTCAAAATGAAGAATTCCTTTTAGCATTTCTTGTGTGATAGTTCTGGTGTTAATAAAATTCCTTAGCTTTAGTTTCTTTTGAAAGGTTTTTATTTCTCCTTCATGTTTTGGTGATATTTCTGCTGAATATACTATTCTAGGATAATAGTATCTTCCTTCAGCAATTTAGACATGTTAAAGCACTCTCTCCTGGCCTTTAATATTTTCACTGAACAGTCAGGAAACAGGTGTATTGGAGCTCCATTGTATGTTGTTTGTGTCTTTTCTCTTGCTGCTTTTAGGATTTTTTTTTTTCATTCTTGAGCCAAGGTTCACAGCATTCTACCTAGATATTGCTCCTGGTTATTTAGGGCCTATTGGTTCTTTAGTCAGCAGGTGATGAATACTGCCAAGACTTGGTCCATCCCTTCACGGAAGCAGTTTCTCTTTTCGCTCAGGGTCTATTTAGAAATGTAAACTCTGAGTTATTGCCTGGAATGGGGGGCTCAAAACTCTGTGCGGTGCCGTATCCTACTGTGACTGAGCTTGTATCCACAATGCAAGACGTTCATTTTTACTGTCTGTTCTCTCCTCTCCTTAAGCAGAAGAAAGGAGTCATTTTCATTGTTGAGAGATGTACTGCCTAGAGGTGGGGGAGGAGTGGCACAAGCACTGCCTTAGCCACCCTAGCTGTTGTCTTCCTAGGTTACATGCCACCCTAGTCCACTGGCTCTGAGCCTAGCTCAGTACTAAGAGTTGTCCAGGAATTGTAGTTTTTGTGTCCTACAGTGCCTTTTGAGTTTATCTAGAACTCCAGGGCATGTTGGCCTGTGGTGGCAAGGCTTTCCGGGAAACTCAGGTTCTAACCCCTGGGATGGGTGACGCCCTTCCGGGGACAAGATATGTCCGAGTGCTTCCTCCATGTGTGGATGCTAGGTGAACCTAGTGCAGCCTTGCTCTCTGATATTCAATGTAAAGTTCCCCAGTCACTGCACTCTCCTTCCTCCAACTCCATAGACTCTCTGGTATCGGCTTCTATTTCATCGTTTTGACACAAAATGATGACCTGATTTTCCAGGGGATGGGAGAGGAGTGGTGTCAGTGATTCAAGGATGTTCTCCTGCCTTCTTCAATGCATCTTTCAGTGACGTGAAGTTAAAATCAGGTACTATAATTGGTCACCTGATTTTTTGATTGTTGCTTTTGTGTGTGGAGATAGTTGTTATAATTTGGGTATCCCAGAAAAGGGGACTAATGGTATAGGCTTTTATTTCATCATTTTGATCCATTCTTTCCCTATTAATAAATCTTATGTGTTCTGACTGCTCTGCCAACTGGTCATTTCCTCATCTCTCATTCTCCACCATCCCTCTATTCCTTGGTACATTATAATATTAAAATTAGGACAATAAAAACACTACAATAGCCTCTCAGTGTTCAAGTGAAAGTAAGCGTCATATGCCTCTCACTTTAAATCAAAAGTTTAGTAAGGAAGGTATGTCTAAAACCAAGATAAATCAAAAGCTAGGCTGCCTGTGCCAAAAACACAGGCAAGTTGTGAATGCAAAACAGAATTTTTTGAAGGAAATTAAAAGTGCTACTCCATGGATTACACAAATGATAAGAAATCAAAACAGCATTATGGCTGATATAGAGAGTCTGAGTTTTCTGAATAGAAGATCAAACCAGCCATAATATACCCTTTAGCCAAAGCCTAATTCAGAGCAAGGCCATAACTCTCCAATTTTATGAAGACTGAGAGAGGTGAGAAAGTTTAAGAAAAACTTGAAGCCATCAGTGGTGAGGCATGACATTTAAGGAATGAGCCATTACCATGACACAAAAGTATAAATTGAAATAGGAAATGCTGAAGTAAAAGCAGCAGCAGGTTATCTAGAGGATGTAGCTAAGATAATTAGTGATGGTGACCACAATAAACAACAGATTTTCTATTGGAAAAATATGCCATCTAGGACTTTCATAGCTAAAAAGGAAAAATCAATGCCTGGCTTCAGAGCTTCAAAGGACAGGCTAACTCTCTTGTTAGGGTCTAGTGTAGCTTGTGACTTTTAATTGGAGCCAGTGCGCATTTACCACGCTGAAAGTTCTAGGTTCTTTAATAATGATGCTAAATCAATCCTGTCTTTTGCCTATGAGTAGAAAAACACACCCTTGATAAAAGCACATTTGTTTATAACATGGTTTACTGAACATTTATAGCCTATTGTTAAGACCTACTGTTCAGAAAAAAAAAAAAAAAATTGAACATATTGCTATTCATAGACTATGCACCTGGTCTCCCAAGAGTTCTGATGGAGACATAAAAGGAGATTAAAATTTTGTTGCCTGATAGTAAAACATTCATTTTGCAACCATTGAATCAAGGAGTCATCTTGACTTTCAAGTATTATTGTTTAGAAAATAAATTCTGTAAGGCTATAACTGCCATAGACAGTGATTCCTCTGATGGATCTTGGCAAAGTAAACTGGAAACCTTAAAAGGATTTAGTATTTTAAATGCCATCAATACCATTCATGGATTGGTTGGAAGAGGTCAAAATATCAACATTTACAGGAGTTTGAAACAAGTTGATTCCAGCTTCCATGAGAGACGTTGATGGGTCCAAAAGTTCAGTGGACGAGTAATTGCAAATGCTCCAAATGTGGTGGAAATAGCAAGAGAAGTTGAATTAGATGTGAAGCCTGAGGATGTGACTGAATTATTGTGATCTCATTATAAAATTTGAATGGATGAGAAATTGCTTCTTATGGATGAGCAAAGAAATATTTTTTTTTGAGATTGAATCTACTTCGGGTGATGAAGCTCTGAACATTGTTAAAATGACAACAAACAGTTCAGAATATTCCATAAAATTAGTTGATAAAACAGTAGCAGGGTTTTAGAAGATTGGCTCAAATTTTGAAAGAAGTTTTACTGTCAGTAAATTAAAGAAATAGATGATCATTAACATTTTTTAGCAATAAAAATTCTAAATAAAGGCATGTACATTGTTATTTAAACATAAAGCTAAATTATGCACCCATAATAGACAGTACAATATACACATAACTTTTATATACATTAGAAAATAAAATAACTTGTGTGACTTACTTTACTGGGATAGTTCCTTTATTGTGGTAATCTAAAGTTGCACCAGAAGTATCTATGAGGTAGGTATCTAACAGGTTGTTGTTTTGTTGTTGAATCTTTAGAGTTTTCTATATATGGGAGCATATCATCTATGAAGAAATAATACTACTTCTCTATAAATCTGGATGCCTAATATTTCTTTTTCTGGTCTGATTTCTTTAGCTTCAACTCTCAGTGCTGTGTTGAAAAGAAGTGGTTAGAGTGAGCAGGCGAGCCTTATACTATATCTTAGAGGGAAAGAGAAAGTGTTCAATTTTTCACTCATTTATTATGAGTTTGCTGTGATATTTTTACATACAGATTTTTGAATGTTAAGGTAAGTTCCTTCTATAACTATTTATTTGAGAGTTTTAATCATTAACGAATGTTTTTCTTCTGTGCTTATTTACTGATCATTTGTTTTCATTGTGTTAAAATCTTACATGACGTTAATTGAGTTTTGTACATTGAACCACCCTTGCACTCTAGTGGTAAATATCATTTGATCATAGTGAATAATCCTTTTCATATGCTTTGCTGGCATTTTATTGAAGATTCTTACATTTTGTCCATCAGAATTATTTCCCTGCAGTTTTCTGTAGTGTCTTTGGTTTTGGTATCAGGGTGATGTTAGCCTCACAGAATGTGTTTGGAAGTTGTGAATATATTCTGGGTAAGTGTTTGGAAAATGTGTTGTAAAATGCAGCAATCAGCAGAAACATGCCAGTGTCAGGATACCCACTACAGCCCGAAGTATTTCTCTCCTGACCTTTAGAAATGTTGACCAGATTGTAAAGAACCCAAAGAATCCCTTTAGGTAGAGAGCAAATAAAGAAAGTAATCAGATGGCTTAACAGATCATCAGTGACATTTTTCTTTTTTTTTTGTACTTTATTTTTCATGGTACAAAGTTTACATAAATCACATTGTAGAGATCTCCCTCATCTTCCTGTTGCCTAAGGCTACCTTGTATATAAATTCTTCTTGAATAAGGCTTTGACTACCTAGCAACCTGAAAAGGTCTGCCTCTTTATTTGGTCTGCACTTTTCTTCTTATGGAGAGTGATGTTTGGTTCCAGTAGGGTGTTTTCTGAACAAATGTGTTTCCTCTTCTATTTTTTTGAAAGAGTTTAAGAGGTATTAATATTACTTCTTTGAACGCTTAGTAGAATTCACCTGAAAAAGCATCTGACCCTGGGCTACTCACTGTTGAGAAATTTTTGGTTACTGATGTAATCTTCTTTATTTTTATTGGTCTATTCAGATTTTCTATTTTTCATGATTCAATCTTGATAGGTTGTATGTTTTAAGAAGTTTATCTATTTATTGTAGGTAATCCAATTTGTTGATATATGATTGTTCATAGCATTTTCTTATGAATCTTTGTATTTTGATTTTGTCAGTTGTAATGTCTCCATTTTTATTTTGAGTTTTATTTATTTAAGCCTTCACTCGCTCTCTCTTTCTTTAGTTTACCTAAAAGATTACTGGCTTTGTCTATCTTTTCAAATAAGCAACTCTATGTTTTGTTGATTTTTCACCTTTTTAGTCTTTTATTTATTTCTTCCTTGATCTTTGTTATTTTCTTTCTTCTGTTAATTTTGTGCTTATTCTATTCTCCTTTTGCTAATTATTTGGTGTAATTTTAGGTAGCTTATTTGAAATATATGTATTTTTGATGTGGACATTTGTTGCTATAAACCTCTCACTTAGAACTGCTTTTGCTGTATCTCATAGATTTTGGTATGTCATGTTTTGGTTTTCATTTGTCTTGGGAAACTTTTTAAAATTCTGTTATGATTTTTCTGTTTGACACATTGTTCAAGAGTGTGTTTAATTTTCATGTATTTGTAATTTTTTCTTTCTCTTTTTTTTTTTTTTTTGCTGTTATTAAGTTATTTCTTTCCACTGTGGTCAGTAAAAATATTTGCAATGATTTCAATCTTTTTAAATTTACGGAATCTTATTTTTTGACCTAACATGCTATCTCTCCTGGAAAATGTTCCATAAGGGTTTAAGAAGAATGTGCATTCTGCTGTTTAATGGAAACGTGTCTGTTAGAACCTTCGAGACTATAGTGTTATTGAAGTCGATTATTGTTTTAGTGACTTTCTTTCTGGATGTTCTATCTATTATTGAAAATGTGGTATTGAAGTCTATTCTTATTACCCTAATCCTGTCAGTTTCTCCCTTTATATCTGTCAATATTTGCTTTATATATGTAGTTACTGTGATGTTTGGTACCCATATATTTATAATTTTATAACTTTCAGGGTTGAATTGACCCCTTAATAATTATATAATAACCTTCTTATCCTCTAAAGATATTTTTAGGTTTCAAGTTTCTACAAATACAGTCACTCCTACTTTCTTTTGTTTACCATTTGCATGAAATAAAATTTTCCATCCTTTTGCTTTTAGCTTATACATTTCTTTAAATATAAAGTAAGTCTTGTGTATATAACCATAATTGGATATTGTTTGTTTGTTTCTTCTTCTCTTTTCATATTTGATAATTTTGTAATTATTTTGCTTTAGTTCATTTCTATTTATATTTTGTGTGTATATTAATGTTTTTTCTTTGTGGTGAGCTTTATGCTTGTGAAAACATCTGGTAGCTATAGTCTTCTATGTTAATTTTAAAACAACTTAACTTTAATCTCTTATAGAAACTCTATACTTTTACTCTCCTTCACACCCAATGTGTTCTTACAGTCAGAATTTGTTTCTTATTATATTGTGTATTCATTAACACATTATTGTTTTTTGACTTCATAATAGATTTAAAGTAATTTATGCTCTGCCATTAGAATTTTAACATCAATATGTAAATATGTACATTTACCTTTACCAGTGGGATTTATGCTTTCATGTTGCTGCATAACATGTTTTTAATTTTGAAAACTTCCTTAAGCTTTAGCCCATGAGGAAAGTCTAGTGGTGACAAATATCCATGGGTTTGTGTTTGTGTATGAATGATTTTCTCTCTTCTTCACTTATAAAATAAAACTTCAGCCTAGGCAACTGAGTGAGACTCCTGTCCACATAGATAGATAGATAGATAGATAGATAGATAGATAGATAGATAGATAGATAGAGAGATAGACAGATAGATAGATAGACAGATAGATAGAGTTTGCTGGATGTGGTGGCAGGCACTTGTAGTCTCAGCAACTCGGGAATTTGAGGTGGAAGAATTGCTTGAGCCAAGGTGTTTGGGTCTGCCAGAAACTATGATTGCAACCCTGCTCTCCAGCCTTGGTGGCAGAGTGAGAAAGAGAGACAGACAGACAAAAATGGAGAAAGAAAAAGGAAGCAAGCAAGAAAGAAAACAAGATAAAGAAAGAAAGAAAGAAAGAGAAAATAAAATCAAGAAAACCAGAAAAAATTAAAAAAGAAGGAAAGAAAGAAGAAAGAAAAAGAAAAGAAAGAAAGAAGAGAATGAGAGTAAGAAAACAAGAAAAAAGTTAAAAAGAAGGAAGGAAAGAAAGAGAAAGAAGAAACAAGAATAAAAGTAGAAAGAAAGAAAGAAGAAAGAAAGAAAGAAAGAAAAAGAAAGAAAGAAGGAAAGAAAGAAAGAAAGAAAGAAAGAAAGAAAGAAAGAAAGAAAGAAAGAAAGAAAGAAAGAAAGAAAAAAAGAAGGAAGGAAAGAAAGAGAAAGAAGAAACAAGAATAAAAGTAGAAAGAAAGAAAGAAAGAAAGAAAGAAAGAAAGAAAGAAAGAAAGAAAGAAAGAAAGAAAGAAAGAAAGAAAAAGAAAGAGAAGGAGGGAAGAAAGACACATAGAGGGGAACAACACACACTGAGACTTTTCAGAGGGTGGAGGCTGGGAGGAGGGAGAAGATTAAGAAAAATAATTAATGGATACTAGACTTAATATCTGTGTCATGAGATATGCTGTACAACAAACCTCCATGACACAAATTTACCTATGTAACAAACCTGCATTTGTACCCCTAAACTTAAAATATTAAAAAAAACGACAAAATCAATAAACAGATATTTCACTGCACAGGATATACAGATGGAAGAAAAACACATGAAAAACTGTTTAATAATATTAGTCATTAGCAAAACTGAAACTGTAACCAGTTATTGCTATGTATCTATCATAATGGCTAAAGTAAACATGTTATCATCTGAACATGAGTGAAAATGTGTGTGTATGTGTAATAATGATATTAACAAAATTTAAAATGACAACAACAAATGTTTGTTGGAATATCAGTCAGATATTTTTACTCATCCATGGGAATCTAAAGTGACACAGACTCCTGGAAAACAGTTTGGCCTTTTCTCTTGAAAGTGACTATGCTATTACCATACAGCTTTCATACAGCTTAATTACAACACTCTGGCATTTATCTCAGAGAAATGAAAATATATTCACATCAATATTGTATATAAATGTTTATAACCATTTTATTGAGAGTAACTGGAAGCAATCAAAAAGAAAAATAAAAGAAAGGAAGGAAGAAACAAAGGAGAGAATAATAACATTTTACTTATAGTTTCATTGGTTAGCAGTTTTGTTTTCCTTTAGTTGTTTGCATATGTTATCTCCCTCCTGACCTGCAAGACTTTTGATAAGAAACCTACTTATTAATTTTTGGAAAGGTTCCTTTATATGTGATGTGTCACTTTTTATTGCTGTTTTCAGAATTCTCTCCTCATTCTTGATTTTTGACAAGTTGTTTATTATGTGTCTTGGTGCAGTCTTCTTTGGGCTGAAACTATTTGGTAACTTGTGAGCCTTAAGAACCTAGTTATATATTTCCATCTCAAGAGTTGAAAATTTTGCCAGGCACGGTGGCTCACACCTGTATTCCCACATTTTGGGAGGCTGAGGCGGTCAGATCACCTGAGGTCGGGAGTTCGAGACCAGTCTGACCAAGATGGAGAAACCCTATCTCTACTAAAAATACAAAATTAGCCTGGTGTGTTGGTGCATGCCTGTAATCCCAGTTACTCAGGAGGCTGAGGCAGAAGAATTGGTTGAATCCAGGAGGTGGAGGTTGTGGTGAGCCGAGACTGCACTATTGCACGACAGCCTGGGCAACAAGACTGAAACTCCATCTCAAAAAAAAAAAAGAAAAGAAAAAAAGAAGAACAATTTTAGGATATTAGTTCTTCATATAAGCATATGCCCCTTTATTATTCATAGCTCCTTCTGTGATTTTCATAATGCATATATTAGGTCTCTTGATGATGTCCCATGAATGCCATACAATTTCTAAAATCTTTTTCATTCTTTTTTTCTTTTTCCTTCTCTGGCTGGATAATTTCAAATGACCTGTCTTCGAATTTACAGATTCTTTCTACTGTTGAAGCTGTCTAATGTATTGTTTTTCATTAACTGTGTTTTTCACCTCCAGAATTTGTTTTGTTTTTAATGCCTTCTACTTGTTTCTTGAGCTTGTTTTGCTCATGTATTTTTTTTTTATTTGTAGAGTTTTCTGCTTATATTCTCTTATAGTTCATTGAGCTTCCCTAAAATAATTAATTTGAACCATTTGCCAGGCAATTCGTAGATCTCCATTTTTAGGGTGCTAGTTATTAGAAATTTATTGTATTCATTTATTGGTGTGAATTTTCCTTAGTTTTCATATCCTTGTAACTGTGCATAAAGGTCTCCATATTAGATAAAGGACACACCTTTTGCATACTTTAAATACTAGTTTTAGTGGAAAGAAATCTTTACATATGGGTGAGTGCCAGGGTGCTAGCTGTTTTGGTGTGATTGCTCTACTTCTGGGAGAGAGAGGGACAGTAGTGCCTCGACCCTGATGAGGCAATGGTGGTCCAATAATGTAGATTTTAAGCTGCTCTGTCAACTGAGGTCAGTATTGGTGAAGATTGGGGGAGGTCTTTGGTCACCAAGGCTCTAAGTATCTGCTGTGGCATTAAAAGACACTGGGGACCTTTGGTGCCTTGATACTGAAGGGTACAAATGTCCTCTCATTCTCTTTTTTTCCCAAAAAGGTTAAGTTGCAGTCCAGAGGATCACTCTTATCACCAGTGTGTAGGTGCATACAGTGTGGTAGTAGCACCAATGTCCAGAATATGGACACATGCGGAGCAGCTGCAGCTTGAAATTTGAAGCTGGAATCAGGCAGGAGTGATTCCGATTCTCAGTCTTAATTGTGATTCTGATACTGAATGTTGGTACAGGTACTGTATTTTTTCAAAGATCTATGTATACATACAAATTGAGGCAAAACCTGATAATCATGGTGATAACAGAAATGTTAGTGACACTGAAAGCAAAGCAATGTCTTGTTATTATGAGAGGATTTATAAGAAACAATAATTACAACAAAGATAAGACAGCAGGGAAGAATAAAAATATTAGATACTAGGGTCATGGTTCCCCAAATTTAATGTGCTAGGAATCACCTGGGATATTTGTTTAAAATGCATGTTTTTTAGCTCTAGATGCTTTATGTCCATCAAATTTGTAGGTACGGTATAACAAACAGCTTTGAAGATTCCTAGGTGATTTTGATCTGAAAGCTTGAGAATTATGTATCAAAGGAAAAGACTTTTGACAAGATTACTGGAACTTTGTGGCTTCTTTTTTGGGATATAAAATTCAAAAATAAATTGTCTTACGTAATATAACATTCTCTGCTATAGTCTGAGTATTTGCTTCCTTCCAAAATTCATATTCTGAAATCTCTTCTCAAATGAATGGTATTAGGAGGTGGGGGTCTTTGGGAAGTTTTTTGGTCATGAGGGTAGAGCCTTCATGAATGGGATTAATGCCTTAATAAAGGGCTGAAGAGACTAAAGTTCTTCCCTTCTACCATGTGAGGACACAGAGAGAGGGTGATGTTATGAATCAAACAATGGACCCTCACTAAACATGAAATCTACTAGTGCCTTGATCATGGGAATTTTTAGTGTTTAGAATTCAAATACAAAGAAATAAATTTCTGTTGTTTATAAGGTACCCTGTCAAAGTTATTTTGTTTATAGTATCCTGTATGAACTGAACATTCCCTTTACACAATATAAAATCTAGGTTACTAAAAAGTAAAAGGAAACCTCTCACATATACTTTCTTTGCTTAGCAAAAATATATTTTCATAACTTTATATATATATAGATAAATATTTCTCTGTATGAGTATACTTTTCTACTTAATACACAAAACATATAAGTGATTGGCTAGGTTGATATCATCTCTGTTTCTGTTTGCTGAAGTCACTCTATTGATTGATTTTTGACACATTTATTTTATTTACTCCATAAGATTTGCTTAATAGTAAGTTATTATTTATTCTAAGCAAGACATTAGAAAGATTGCATCACTATATTCATAAATCTAGACACATTGATATTTTGTTTCCAGAAATATTGGTAATGTCAGGAAAGACTTTTTTGTAGCATTAACTTTTCTATGGTACGTGGTATTGCAAAATAGGAATACTATTACTTAAAGTAACTTACTTTTAAGAATATATTGATGTAATTACCTACTCTACATTTCAAAATGTTTTAAGTAATCCATGAGATGCATAATCTCTGATTTGCATGTATGGATTTTCTTCACCCATTTATTTCTTCTTATTGTTTTAGTCAACCTTGCAATTTTCTTGTTCTTCAGAGTCAGCAGTTGTTATTTTTCCTCCGTTGTTCCTGTGTGGAAAAGGGCCTGTCTGGTAAAATTTATTTGAGAACAGATCTACTTGGAGTGATTTCAATTAACTAGAAATGACTTCCTTCTTTATGAAATGCTTAATCTACCATGTGAGCAAAATAAATCAACTATGAAGTAGGGAGGAGCCATTTAAAAAGAGTGAAGAAGTATGCTTTAGTAAGAGCCAAACAACATATTGAGTCCACCTTCTGAGTAAAACTAGTAACAGCACACAGTCTACCGATAGATATAGGAGTTAAAAATAATGAAACATTAATAAAAAATTACATATGCAAAGTTATCAGAGACCAAGACTTTTATTATTTAGTACTTTAGACTGACATTTTCCTAAAAACCTTGTTAAATATAATCTTTTTGTCTTCTATAAAGTTTAATTTAGATAGATTTGTGGAGCTAATGTTGGGTTACTTTTTTAATGTTTGAATTTTGACTAAATTATTTATAGACACTAACTTTGGGAGCAGAGGTGACAAAAGGAGAGAATTAAGTGAGTTTAGATTATTTAAAATATCAGTAATAGAATTAGAATAATAATAGTAAACAATATATAAATAAGAGGAAATAAAGAAAATCCTTCTGAACAAAGTTCATGTTGTGCAAAAATATATCTTTGCCTCTACAGCTGGTACACAAATTTAGAATATGTCATTCTATCAAAGAGAAACATGGTCCTCCATCAGCTATACTCTTCCAAACATAAGAGAGCAATTTAAAATGAGATAATTGCCAAAAAACATTCTTTTCTCAATACCAATGGTATAATTCAGGGTTACACAAACTAGGTGGTCTGTAGGCTCAATCCAGTTCACCATTGGTTTTACACTTTTAAATGACTGCAAAAAAATTGAAAGAACAGTTTATGATATGTGAAAATGACATAGAATTCAAATTTCAATGTCTATGATGAAGTTTTATTAGAATACAGCTAATTTGTTGATGTATTTTCTTTGGCTGCGTTAGCATTACAATAGCAGATCAATATTTGTAACAGAGACCATATGGACCACAAAACATAAAATATTTATAATCTAGCCTTTCGTAGGAGAAGTTTGATAATGCCTATTCTAATTCAATAAACATTTCTGAGTGTTTAAAAAGCAGGCCAACTACCTTGCTAGGAAGCCAAAACTTAGACTCTTAAATATGGCTAATTCCACATTGTATGGGCACGTTTATCATTTCTTCCCTGACTCATATTACCATTCTCATTTATATATGTCTCTTCTCTTGTATATGCATTTTCTCATTTGTATATGGATCTTCACATAAAATCTGCGAAGGTAAGCTTTGTACCTTTTGTATATTCTAGTTATATTTTTCTTCACTATTTATACAGTGCTTACAGTTCATAGATCCTCAAATAATTTAAAAAGATAGGTAAATAACAGTTAATCATAATGAAGACATATAAGGCTGAATTTATCTCTTTGTATTCATAATTTTATCATTAAGTTTTGGGCTAATGTCCTCACAAAATGAGTAAGTAATGAATAAAATGGCAAACATATCTTAATCCATTGCATTCTTTGGTCATATGTTTTAATTTTAATTTTTCCAAAAGAGAGTTGCTTCTTGTGGCTTGCTATCTCTCAATATTTATTTTCTGAGTTGTGATAATAACTATGTTATCAGAGTCATTAAAAAGTATCTGTAAAAGGAAGAAATTATTGACATATGAGTCCAAAGACATTCCCTGTATTGCAAGTTAAAGAGGGATGAGAGTTCAACACCATATTGATTCTCTGCAACATATTGGTGAGATATGAAGAAAAATATCTTTCCTATGCTCTGTGCACTGCAGGGCATATGCTTGCAGTCCATCAGTGATGTAGAGATTTGAGTGTGCCCAGTATGTCAAAACTAAAGTTTTCAGGCCATTTACATCTTTATAATGGATAGCATTGGCAGATAAATGGTTTCTTTCTTATAAAATATTGGAAATGAAGGTTTGAGATTAGCAATGCATATGATGGGAGACATGAAAAGAGGAATTGTGTTTAGAAAAGTTTCCCTTTTCTTTTTTCTAAAAATACAAGTAATAAAATTATATATATTTTTAAAGTATTTCTTTTCCCATAGAACTGAGTTTGGAATAGAACAGTGAACAAAAGCCAGAAAATTATGGCGTTATCAGCATTAAAATTGTGGTGGTGGTGGCGGAATTTGGACCTAGTCTACAGTACTTAGCTACATGTGAGAGCATTTTCATCATAGTTTCCTGAATCTTGGAGTTATGTTATTAAAGCCTAAAATGGGATGTGGTACAAGGTGATACACTACTTGAAATATTACCAGAAAGAGAGATATTATAATGATCATACTGAATTTGGAATTACTTTTTTCCCCTTCAGAAAATGCTCAATTTGGGACTGTATGTTCCAGAGGGAAAAATAATTATATGGCAAAATACAAATTAACTAAATAGAAGGAATATGAAAATATTGTCTTGTAAACAATTGGTTATTTTCATTATCCTTCATTTCAAGACATCTGGTTTTGAAAGAAAACAGGTTATTCTGGGAAGAAAGAGAAGGTAAATCACAGGCACTTCTTTCAAAGTTGCATCACTTTTCTATCAACCAAGGCCTGATAAATAATCTGGTGAATCATGCACCTGTGATTATGGTCCTTGGACAGGATTTAGAATGAAAGAAAAAAAACTTACGGGAAATATTATGTCATGGATGTGAGAAAAGAATGTTGAGCTGTGGTAAATATATAGGATTGAGAGGATAAAGGATAGCTGAGAGGTAGAGCCATGCCTAAGCAAGACATTTGAGAACTTAGGAAGTGCTACACTAAGAATGTTCATGGATTTAAAGCTCCAAAGAGTAGCTATTCTATGTGGAATGGTTCTTAATGAGGATGTTGACACTCAACAATTGTTGTACAGCTAAGGCACTGCTGACTTTTTCTCTGACTTAAAAGTCTGGCAGATGAGATAAAAAAAATAAAATGCATGTACATGGACACACAACTCTGGATACTTCCAGAGTTTAAGAAAAGCAATAAATAGCTCAAATTATGTTAGGGTTATGTCTTGTCTTGACTTTCCAGGTATGCTTGTATTTAACATCTCAATGGCAGAAAGCCTTGGGAGACCTAGCTCCATGAACATTATATTTACTTTTCGTTTTTCCTGCATAACTGATGCATCCAGCTAGTTTCAAATTCCTTATATATCTTTTTTTTTTCAAATTTAATCTTCTTAAATTTGAAAAAAAGTCTCTAAAGTAGGTAATACTCTAATTCTAAATTTTACAGTCTAAATTTTTAGACTGTAAATTTAGAATTTTAAAATTTAGACTTTTAAAATTCTAAATTGTAAAAGTCTCTAAGGTAGGTAATACTCTAATACTAAATTTTACAGATGAGAAGATGAGGTGTGAAGACATGAGCCTTGAATTTTGTATGCCCATCTGTCTGTATGGGCTACTGTTATTTGCTTTCCTAATAAAGTATTTCTTCCACACATTATTATTCTTTTTGGGTAACTTTCAAGGTGCTCAGTGCCTGCACACCAAGCAATGATTTTTATGAGGTGTTTATTTAATTAATAGATTTTAAAAATAGTTCTGTAAATTTTCAGTGAGCCTATTTTACTCTTGTTATTGACATAGCAAAATCTGAATCTTCATGTAGCAGATTAAGGAGCTATCATTATAAATCACATAAAAAAAGTATCCAAGCACTTGGAACTAAATTGATTCCTTTGCCCCTCAAATCACTGTTCTTGAAACAAAATCAAAACTTGGCAGGATGAGATTAAATTCTTAAACGAAAAGACTCAAACAATACAATCTGAACTACAGACCTCTAAAACTCTCTCAGGAGTTTTAATTAAGGATAATGCTGTTCTCTTCACGGGAGAGAGAGAGACTGTAAAACTCCATGAAAAAAATAAAAAAAGCAATGGATCTTAAATGCATGTGAGAACTCACAGATAAATGTTACATACTAATCCTTCTGCTATAATTGAAGCTATTTTGAAGATTTAATTCTCACCCCTCCCTTTTTACCAAAGACTAATGCCTTTGCATGCCAATGATAAGGTTCAATACCCACACAAGCTCAAAGATATCTTCCTTGGGGCTTTAGGGAGCAATGTTGTAGATGAAGATAGAATTGGCTCTATTATAAGAGAAGGAATTAAGTATGAAATATAAAGTGCTTTCTCCTTTTAATTATCCCTTTGCTTTTTATTCAAAGGTCTTTGGGCTTCCTCCCAGAGAGGTACTATTTTACCTTTGACAACCATTTCTATCCTCACAGACTGTGATTCACTCACTTTACCACAGAATAGAAAAAATTAAAAACCAATAAACAACTGGGCATGGTGGCACACACCTGTAATCCCAGAACTCTGGGAGGCCGAAGCAGGCAGATCTCCTGAGGTCAGGAGTTTGAGACCAGCCTGGCCAACATGACAAAAATCCATCTTTATTAAAAATACAAAAATTAGCTGGACGTGGTGGCAGGTGCTTGTAGTCCCAGCTACTTGGGAGGCTGAGTTAGGAGAATTGCTTGAACCAGGGAGGTGGAGGTTGCAGTGAGCCGAGATTGTGCCACTGTACTCTAGCCTGGGTAACAGATTGAGACTCAGTCTCAAAAACAAACAAAACAACAACAACAACAAACCAATAAACAAACATTCTCCATAAGACAATATAATAGAGTAGTCCTCATCCATAGTAGAAAATTAGCCAAGACCTACAGTGTTTGGATCATGGAGAGTTAGGAAATACAGTGTTGAGAAATTTTTTAAATGGTATAATTTAAGATGGAAGGTATCACATTAAAAAAAAAATTGAGTTTCCCATTTCTTCTTAAAAAAATTCCATTTGCTATGTTGGGGTTGAAATTTGCATGGAAAAAGTAACTTCTATTTTGTGGTTGCCTGTGGTGTCTCCAGTCTACTATATATGCCCACCCTTCATATTAATCCAAACATCTGCCACTGCTTTTGTAGACTTTTGTGATGTCCACATCTGCATAGCATTTATTCACGTGATATTCATGGCTTTAATTATTACAAGCAGATTTCAAGTTCCAGGATATTAAATAATGTGTCACTTTACTGAGGATTATATTAACTCTGTTTGCTGTAAAATAGTGTACATTAGCATATCATTGAGTTAGAGAGTGGGCATATCCCATTTCCATTTTCTTCATCTCATTCCAATATTTTATTTTTCAATTCATTAATGAAGGTGAAATAACTTAAAAGTAAACAGGCCAAGTGCAGTGGCTCATGCCTGTAATCTTAGCACTTTGAAAGTCCAAGACAGGAGGATTTCTTGAGCCCAGTAGTTTGAGAACAGCTTTGGTAACATAGTGAGATTCTATCATTACAAAAAATTTTAAAAATTAGTCAGGAATGATGGCATGTGCCCATAGTTTCAGCAACTTTGGAGGCTGAGGTAGGAGGATCACTTGAGCCTGGGAGGCCCATTCAGTGAGCTGTAATCATGCCACTGCACTCCAGCCTGGATAACGGAGTGATATCCTTTACCCCACCAAAAAAAAAAAAAAAAAAGAAAGAAAAGAAAAGAAAAGAAAAAAGGTAAATACACAAGAAAATGAAAAACATTACAATGATATTAGCTTTCTCTTTGATAAATGACCCTTAGGAGAAATCCAAATTCAATTCTCAGTGTAGAAAACAAAAAATAATGAATATGCCTAAAAGTGATATATTTAATGAGTGATGTTATATTCATTAGTCGTCTTGATTCATGCCATGATGAAAGCAACATGGATATTTTATGAAAAAGTGTAAAAAGATATTTTTAGAATACTCCTAATGAATGTTACAGCTAAAACAAAATTATCAGATGAAAGAGAAAACCTAATTTGGAATTAAGATTGTACTTTAGTTGAGATATGAATAAAATGCACAAGGAATATATAACAATCCCTGGCAATGTGGTTTTAAAAAAATCTACAAAATAGATTATACAAATACTCCATAAATTACTGGGAGGTAAAGGAGACAAATCGGGGTTTATTTCAAGTAAAATCTAATTGTAAAATTTTAAGAAGTATTTTCTTTATATAATCCATTCAATTATACCAATAATATTTGTTGAGTGACAATTAAAGCCATACTTTGTTCTTTCATCTAGGTACTTTTATAGCCCAATGGGGGAGATACGCATTAAACAATTAATCATACAAATATGTCAATTACATCAGAAAATTGTTTGATGCAATTTATTAAATTGTTTTCAGGGAATGGAAGAAAGGAGACGGTGAGGAATAGATACTAGATCTATCTTATAGATGATGAGACTATTATAAAATTAGATACTAGTCATGGTTGCACAATTCTGCATATGCTAAAAATCCCTGAATTGTACACTTTAGAGAAGTCAATTTTATGTCAATTATACCTCAAAATAGTAATTTTTTAAAAAATATGCCTGTTTGTGCCTCCAAGTCCTCCCTTCAGTGACATTTCTAAAGCTTAGAAGAATATTTAATGTCATTTCTATGGCCTCTTTGGACCCAAATTTTAAGGAACGATTTCTCCATCCTCAGCTGCTACCATTCTGTGCCTTATTAACTATGTTCAATTATAGACCACCTTGCTGTTCTTCATTGCCAAACTTATACTTTCCTTAGTGCCTTCACCCTTGCTATTCCTCTTCCTCTTCCTGGGAAGGTAGTAACCTGAATAATTTGATAATTCACTCTCTTTTTTACATCGAAATCTGTATATGAATACAAAATATTTAGAGATGCTGTTTTTGAATGCAGTATCTAAAATAGCTCATTTCCTCCACCTCCTTCACCCACACATATATTTATATTTATTTTTATAACCTTTAATACCTCTTATTGTATATATAATAACATTTTTTTTTTAGTATTCTATTTAATGAAACAAAACTTTTGTTTTATTTACTTACATAATTTAGGTTTTTTTCCTGAGTTAAATAGAAAAATGTAGGAGTGAATTAAATATGCTGAGTTTGTTGTGCATGCCAATTAACCCTTGTCTTAATTTTTGTCATCGGCAAGATGTGAATAATAATATATTAGAATAATAGAATAATAATATTCTATTTTGGGAATATTTAATGGTTGAATGAAGTAATGTGTGCAAAATATCTGGCACGCACTCTGCTTAGCTATCCTAGAAGACAGACATCCAAAGTCAACTTTTACTTCATAGAAATTATAGAGCTTCTGCATTTTATCACACCTTCATGGACACAATCACATAGAAGCACTAATAATTTCACCCTATTTTAAAAACATCTATGCTTAAATTCCAAGAAATGAAAGAAAAAAAGTGAAGAGGAAAGTAAGAAGCAAGACATTCAAGGTTTAAATGTAAGATACTTTTAGATCTTAAAAGTGGATATTGTTAGTGAGTTCTTGAATTGCTTCACTTAATGTCGTAAAAGCCTCTGGAGTAATTGGATTACTTGTCCCGCAGCACTTGCTAAAGGAAAGAATTATTCAGGCCTGCTGATTTATCCATAGAAATAATCTGCAGAATGAAGACTTGAGTGCTGAACCAATTTTATGCTGTCAACATCTAAAAGAGTGTTGCCCAAAGGAGAGCCTAAAAGCTGAGGATCTGAACATTCTGGAGGTTTTCTTGCTTTTTATTAAAATAATAGGAATGATACTGTGCTACATCTTCTTCCCAATACCATATATATGTGATATATATATATGTGTGTATGTGTATTATATGTGTATTATAATATGTATATATGTGTTATATATATGTGTGTGTATATATGTGTGTGTATACACACATATACAACTGAATAAAAGTACCAAATTGATGAAGATAGAACATGTACTTAAAGTAGTATCTGAACTGTCCAATCATTTATTCAGGCAAGAATCATATAATGCGTGCCAATATTTTCATGAGTGCGCTTTCCCTGGGCACTATAGTAAAGAATAAAACAAACACACCATACGTCGTCATGGAGATTACAGTGTCGTGGTGGATACAGGCATTAAATCAACTAGCAAAAGTATACAAAATAAATATTTTCATTTTAAAGAGTTATGGATTAAGAGGAAATAACAGCAACATCTAGATTCCAAGTAGAGAAAAATGGAGAGATAATTTAATTTAGACTGGAATTAAGACAGAATTCCTTAAGCGAATGACTTGGGTAAAGGACTACTAATTTAGTCAGAGGCAGCCAGGAAACCTGAGGGAGTTATAGGTTAAAACCCACAACCAAAAAAGAGGTGATATGTACACATTCCTGTGAGAAGAGAGAAATGAGACTATTTCAAAAAAGAAATATCGTGTCCGGGAAACAGACATGGAGGAGACATATTTTTTTTTTAAAGCGGGGTTAGAAGAGTAGGCAGGGAACAGAACTTGCAAGAACTTTTCATTTATTTTTATTTCTTAAAATGCATTATTAAACGGCTTTAAAGGAAATAATGGCAGTTTTAAAAATTAGTTTTATGGAGGTAGGGGACTATCTCAATCAGTTTTGTGTTTTAAAGATTACAAGTGTTTTTTGTTAGGAGGTTATTGCTTCCTTTTAAGTAAGAGGTGAGTTGGTTTGGACTGGGGTACTAGGGCAGTAGTAATTCATAGACATGAATAGATTGGAGATTTACTTGGAGGTTTAATTGACAGAATGTGAAGGAAGAGGAAAAGTGAGTCAAAAAACAAGTGCAATTATTTATTAAGAAGTATCTATGATGAAGGCCCTTGTGATGCCTATGACACAATCCCAAGTTATAAACACAATCCTAACTTTTCATCTAGCTCAAGAACCAATAACATTTTTTGTAGCTTTCTCACATACATAACTAATAATAATAACACTATCTAACTTTGTTGATTACATGTATGCCATACTTAGGACTACATATGCTTCTTATGTATTATTTCATTATATCTTTAGAAAAATAGTATGGAATAAACATCGTTGTTTGCACTATGTTATAACGGAGTCTAAGGCTTTAGAAAGGTCATTTGACAGAACTTTCACTCTGATCCATATTTGTCTGATGTAAAAGCCACTGTGCCCCTAGTTGTCAAGCCTAAGTTAACATGGGCATTCTCTAAAGTGCTAGTTAAAATACACAGTCCGAGGTCTGAAACCCAGTTTTTTGATTCTGTAGATATATGGTTTGGCCTAGGAGTCTATATTTTTAATATCCACATAAAAAAGCTGGTGAGAATCACACTTTCATAAAGGTTGACATAACTCTGAAAGATTTTCTTCGAGCATGTGGGTGTTGAGGTAAAAAGAACTTCAATTCTACACTCCTGTAGCACTCCAAATATGATCTGGAATATTTTCTACTTTCTACCTTGTTGGAATATTACAGAAAATTACTCACCCTTTAAAGTTTGTATTCTTAATACTGTAATTTGAAGAAGTATATCAGTGGCCCAGCACAAGGGATGCCAATATGGTGGTAAAACTTTCAGTATTCAGTTTTACTTTAATTGATTTTCCTAGAAAATATTTTGCTTCCTGAGATAAAGCTAGTTTAAAAGCAATGGGAAGAAGACAAGTCAGATCCCAGGACTGCATTAGAAAGAATATCTATCAGATAATTAATAGCTTCATGGAGTAAATATGGAATATAAATTTCATCTTGCAATACTCTTTCCAGCACATTCTTCCGCTTTAATACTCTCCCTAATTCTCATATCGTAGGCTGTCTTTACTGTAAACTGTGATAGAATCTATTCCAATTGTAGTAGATACTCATGTCAACAACTTCTCTGTTAGATGAAACTTTCCATTTATTTGACATACAGTTAATAAAAATTGTTGCTAGTAATAATAAATGATGCATAAATTGTTCTTTATCTGAAAACTATAATCAATAACATGCCGAAATATTGCACTCTCATATGACAAGCCTGTTCTTAGTTTGTGCCACTCCATCATATTTAAGTCTATAAACTCCACTTATTATTTCAATTACTAACATTTATTCCAGAAATGGTAGTAGAGGACAAAAAATTGACAGTTTAGCATTCACAAGGATATTCATTGCTTACAACAGCATTTTCAATGTATGAATTTGTTCAAACATATTCATGTATTTCTTTTTCTGCTGTATATTATTTGACAACTATCAAATTAAACTCCTGATAGAACAACTCTACTAAAATTACAGAGATAATATTTCAAATACTAACAGTACTATTAATACATATATTATCACAGCCATTAATTATCATAATGAGAAGAATAAAATGAAAATACTAAATAATAATTTATACAAATATGTAGTTAAATATATATTTTAAAACACTGTTCACTTCAACATATAGTTGAAAAATGAAAAGATGTAATTGGGCCACTGAGCTCCTGTTAAGCAGATACTATTCTATTTGAAAGGCTAAAATGACTCTAATACAGAGCTGTTTTGAGGAATACAGGACAACTTTTATAAAGACAGTCACTACAGGGGTTAAGAACACAGACAATGGAGTAAAACCCAGATTAAAATTCTTAATATTCTGTTCACTAGTGAGGAGTATCTGGAACAATGTATTTAAACTTTGGGAACTGTGGTTTTTTTGTTCTATAACCTGAAGAAAGTTCCCATTGGTTTTAAGTTCCAAAAGTTATGAGAAATAATAAAAGTGAATTTTTAGCAGAATATTTTACATACTGCATTTATTACCAATTAGATAGGGAGTATGATTTTCAGTTTCTCAAGTGCAAGTAAGTAAGTAAGTTTATAATCTTGTTCTGTACATACCACATCTGAGACAACTGAGGTCATAGAAAACTCCCTGAACCTTATTTTTGTCCTCTATTAAATGGGACCAATGATAGTATCAATGGCATAAAGTGTTTCGAGAAGTTGCTGCATGGAACAGGGTCTCATTAGATGTTCGGTG
Organism: Colobus angolensis palliatus; assembly: GCF_000951035.1. Lineage (NCBI taxonomy): Eukaryota > Metazoa > Chordata > Mammalia > Primates > Cercopithecidae > Colobus > Colobus angolensis. Next base: position 182,601 of record NW_012117766.1, read on the forward strand.
TTATTGCTATTGCTAACAAAGCATTTTTTGAGAAGACGAATTTATGATTACCACACGGTTTTCCATATGCATATTTTTTGTTTAACACATTGCCTAGGCAAAGTTTTAATTCCAGTTAAGTCTCCACTGAGAAATAAGTATAACTTGGACATACTCATTACCGCACAAGTGTAGGTTGACTTAGTGAATCTGAAAAAAAAAAGGTTGGAAAATTAACTTTACTAAGAACTTAATGATATAATGCATTCCAAGAGTAAATTTTAATGCTTTTTAGAATGTCCTTGATGTTATTTCTTTCTTTACATTTGACTAAATTTATAATTATTAAGTAAACCCTCATATATTATATGAAAGCTTAATTTTCTAAATTTATTATATTTCTATATATTCATAAATATTTTGGAAGACAGTTACCCAGTATGTAATTTTCAGGGCAGGCCTATAATATACATCAGTCAAAATGTACAAGAGGATTGCAAACCATAATGTCTACAATTGAAAGGAGTACATTTCAAGATAGCTTTTGTTTTATGCAACTAGGACCTGAAAGAAATATTGCCAGTGGGGATGTAAAGAACATTGTAGATTACCATCACTTTTACTATCTAACACACACATAATATTGATAAATATTCTGGCCTAGAAGATAAAATCATTATAAAACATTAGGAATATTGTTATCAGATGTTACAAACAAGATACAGAATCACATATACTCAGAAGTAATACTATAGAATAATTATCTATATCACAAGTTTGTATAACATATCTATAAAGTATCAATAGTCTTTGACTCACTGGAAAACCTCCTGCAATATGAAGTATGCATTTATGAATGGTGAATGACATTTTATTTAATGCAATCCACAAAACTAAATGCAACTATATATTGAGCTTTTATACAACTTGGCACAACTTCAAGCCAGGGAGGGCACTAGTTGTTGATGTTGCTCATTCTTCTACAGTTTAGAAAAGATGCAAAAAACAAACTCAACTGATTTTAGTTTTAAGAGGGCTAGACTTGTAAAAACACTGCTATTATGAGAGAAAAGGTCACTGATTTTCTAAATAGAGACTTTGCAGTACCATAAAACAGAATTCATTTTATTAAATGAATGATGGGCCAAGAAGGTCACAGTAGCTTGAAAAGAACAATAGCAGGTCATGAGCTTATAAATCTTTGAAGAACTTTCTTTCATTTAAGAGACTCAGGATTATTATTCGATTTCATAAAGTGCAAGAAACAAGAGGAGGTCACTCACACTGTTGCAAGGTATCAATTAACACTTTACAGATATTGAGTGTAAATTTTACCAACCCTAGATCTGACAGTGTGTAAAAAAAAAAAAAGGACAAAGTATATAATTTACATGGTTTTGCAAAACACAGCACAGAAGCAGGGGGATTAATGCATGTGTAATTCTTCAATAATGTAGGTTACTTTCAATTAATGTAAAAACAATCAATTTAACTTTCACACTGCTTATTTGATCATTCTTTCTATTTTTACTTATTTTCTAATTAGCTTCCCCATTATAACTCAAACTAATCAAGTTTCAAAAGAACAAAGGAAGATAATTATTAATATTTCCAGTGCTATTCATTTGTTTTTCTCTAAATGTCAGATTGTACATCCAGAGTAGGAAATTAACATTTCAAAGTGTCTCTGTGTTCTGTGATATTTCCTATCAAATTCCAGGGAGATTGGGCATTTTACACACACATACTTATACAAATGCAAACACGTATTTTATATACATATAAAGTATGCACACACATATCATAAATTATAGTGTATCCCATTGTAGTTATTTGTCAATAAATTTTACTTTATCAAATACACAATAAAATTTTCGTAAAATATGGGATGGAGATTTTTGCATTTTTTATATCTAAAATATGTAGCATGACATTTTGAACATACTATATACCAAAAAAAAAAAAAGGTGTAAATTAGTCAGTAGGAATGAATGAATAAAATACTTCTTAGCTTTGATCAGAGGAATTGTTTTTGTTTCTATCAATTGCATAGCAAATTAATTTCTATTTTAGCTTGGAAGACAACATTTTTGACCTTAAAATAAATAAACAATAAAAAACCTTGAAACCCTAAAAATCAATGACTTTTTTGGACCTAGTAGAGAAGTGAGCTTGCAGGGCAAACTGGCACCCAGAATCTGAAAAGATAGACAAATTCTTACACAGTTCCAGTAGACATTTGCTCATTTGGAGCGAAGCAGCAGGAGCATAATGTGGAAGAAACACATAAGTCGTAATTGGATGAATTGCTGGAAGTTTCAAGTAGCCTAATATGAGTGCAAAACTGCTGGAGGGAACAGTCTTGGTATAGCCCAATACTTTTGCAGATGTTATATCCAAAAACTCTACCAGATTCACCTTATAAAGATGCAAAAATGATCCCTCCTTACCTCTGGCAGTAGAAGGGGAAGGATAATCATTGTAAAAAGCTTGCAGAACATTTTCCATAAGAAAGGCCATTTTTCATGAAAAGAGACCTCACCAGAGCCTTTTCTCAGCTTCAGCCCCTCCTAGCCTTCTGTTTCATCTAAGAGAGGAGGGGAAAGCTGCACCGAGAATACCAGATTTTGAGGTTCCAAAGATATAGGTTCACTAAAGATTGAGATGTAATAATATGGTAGAAAAATATAGTTCTTCCCTCATAATTTACCACTAATAAAACAGGGCTCCAATAAAGTAACAGTGCATTACAGCTGGAAAATTTGAAATATGCAGATTTTGTGAGGAGAAGTATTCGTGGGATTCTAAAATCAAGTGGGGAGACAAAATAAGTACGTAAGAGGAATTTGAATTCCCTGATGCCTACAAGTATAGTAAACAATAAACACAGACCAACACCTAGTCACATTGTGTCCAGAATTGGTGGGTTCTTGGTCTCGCTGACTTCAAGAATGAAGCCATGGGCCCTCATGGTGAGTGTTACAGTTCCTAAAGATAGCATGTCCAGAGTTTGTTCCTTTTGATGCTCATATGTGTCTGGATTTTCTTCCTTCAGGTGGATTCGTGGTCTTACTGACTTCAGGAGTGAAGATGCAGACTTTCATAGTGAGTGTTACAGCTCTTAAAGGTGGCACATCTGGAGTTGTTCCTTCCTCCTGGTGGGTTTGTGGTCTTGCTGGCTTCAGGAGCAAAGCTGCAGACCTTTGCAGTGAGTGTTACAGCTGATAAAGGTAGTGTGGACACAAAGAGTGAGCAGCAGCAAGATTTATCGAAAAGAGCAAAAGAACAAGGATTCCATAGCACAGAAGTGGACTGGAGCTGGTTGCCATTGCTGGCTCAGGTGGCCTGCTTTTATTCCCTTATTTGACCCCACCCACATCCTGCTGATTATTCCACTTTACATAGCACTGATTAATCCATTTTATAGAGTGCTGATTGGTCTGTTTTACAGAGTGCTGATTGGTCTGTTTTATAGAGTGCTGATTGGTGCATTTACAATCCTTCAGCTAGACAGAAAAGTACTCCAAGTCACTACCCTGACCCAGAAGCCCTGCCTTCTTCGCCTCTCAACAGCATCATAAATCTTCACACGAAAGGTTTATTTACTTCAGGTCCCATTACCCAGCACATGTTTGTCTTGCAACAAAAAAGAAAACATTCTAAAAGACAAGATAAAATACAGTCTAAAGAAGAAAAGCAAGCATCAGGATTATACTCAGATATGACACAGACATTGAAAATAGTAGGTAGAGAATATAAAATAATTATGATTTATATGTGAAGGGTTCTAAAGGAAAAAGTAGGCAACAGGCAAGAACAGATGGGTAACGCAAGCAGAGAGACAGAGAAACTAAGAATCATACGGCAGTGCTACAAATCAAAAACTGCCACAGCAGGACTGAAGAATCCTTACGGTAGATTCATCAGTGGACTGGACATGGTTTAGGAAAGGATGAATCAGCTTGAATATAGGTCAATAGGAATGTCCCAAACTGAATATTGCAAAGAGGCTAAAGAAAGGAAAAAGAGAAAAACCCAGAATAGTCAAGACTAGTGAGGCAATCACAAAACGTGTAACATATGCTTAATAGGAATAAAAGAGAAAGAACAGAATACATACTTGAAGTAATAATGACTGAGAACAATGCAAAACTAATCCCTAACTAATTACAGGTACAAAATTACTGATCTCAGAAAATCAAAGAACACCCAGAGAGTATAAGGACAAATAATAATAATAATAAAAAAATTTACATTATGCCATATCATATTCAAATGCTAGAGTAGGTACCTAGCCAGACACGAGCAGGGCAGGAGAGGTCCCCCCTCCAGGTATGTCAGGTGACCATCAGGTGATGTTCAGGCATTTGTTAAACTTTCTCTCTAAACTAATAATTGGTCACAGCCAGCACCAGGGAAGGGCAGTCTCCCAATAGACAGAAAGCACTTAGAGCTGGTCATCACTCACTTTCCTGATAAGATCTCAGGAGTTTAGCAAGGGCTCAAACATGTGAACTAAGAGGCAAAATGGCAGAGTTTAACTGATACATAACCTTCCTTTAAGAACGCTCAACTGGTAAGGGAAAAACACCTCAAATGAGTAAACACGTAACTTCAGTAAACATGTTTGCAGGTGGTCCCTTCTAAGTGTTGGCAGGCAACTGTGCATGCGAATAGCCTATCCCAAAAGAAAATAAAAGAAGGAGAGACAGAAACCCTAGAACCATTGAAATGTATAAAACTCCCAAGTCAAAGGCTGAACAGCACACTTGGTTTTCTCAAGTTGCTCTCTTGGCCCTCTTCCAAGTGTATTTTACTTCCTTTCGTTCCTGCTCTAAAAATTTTTAAGAAACTCTCACTCCTGCTCAAGAACCTGTGTCAGTCTCTCATTCTGCCTTATGCTCCTCGGAATAATTCTTTCCTCTGAGGAGGCAAGAATTGTGTTGCTGCAGACCCCTATAAATTCTCTGCTGCTAACGCAAACTTAAAAAAAACAAGAAAGCTACAAAGACATAGAGAAAACTCAAAAATAAAATAGATAAAAAAAACACCATATTTCCTATAGAGAAATAATAATATAGTGTACTCTCATCAGAAGCCATGCCAGGAAAAAAAAAAAAAAAAATTGACCTAAGTATTTAAAATGTGAAAAGAAAAAAACCCACAAAAACCCACAAAATTAGTCTATACCCAGTAAATTAATCTTCAAACTTGAATGAAGAACAATAATTTTTAAGAAAAACAGTAGAGTGAAGGAATTCATTTCTAAGAAACCTGCCCTAAATGTAAAGTAATATCCAGGATGGGACACTAAAATATAAAAAGGAGTGTACATTAAAAAAAAAATAAGGAGATTAAATAAAATCTGCACATCAATTATAATAATAAATCTACACATTGCTTTAATAATTGTAGCAAATTTAACATACTAATGTTAGATGTTAATAAATAGGGAAAATTTGGTCAGGGCATATGGCAGCTGTCTTGCTTTGGGCAGCTGTAACAAAATACTTGGATGGTTTAAACAAGAAACATTTATTTCTCACAGTTCTGGAGGCCAGAAAATTCAATATTAAGGTGCCTGCAGATTTGGTGTCTGGTGAAGGCCTGCTTCCTAGTTTAGGGAATAATTAGAACTAAAGATATTGTTTATACAGCCAGGCAATAAGACAGATAAATCTGCTTGTTTTACCTGTAAAACATTGCAGTATACATAGTGTCTATTATCATAGTATCTAATCTAATAGGAAGGAAAAATAAGAAGGAGGGAAAGAAGAAGGAGAGAGAAAAAAGACAGGGGAATAGAGGAAAAAGACAGAGAGGGAGGAAAGGGGGGGCAGAGAGAGAGAGAGAGTAAGAGAGAGAGAGAATAAGAATGAAAATCAGAATTCTAAAGGCTGGTTTATGTCTATCATTCTCTGAGCCAACTAAACATGAGTACTTGGTGGTCAATATACCTCCTGTGATAATTCAGTAAATAAATTAATAATTATTTCCTTAAAAAATCTCTGATCATCTAATAACCATGTGGCAAATTGAAAAAATTTTAAGTTTAGAAACTTTATACTTTGAGAAATTTAACTCCTGACACTATTTCTATGAAGCTTCCATATTACAAATGTAAAATACATCCAGGAAAAATATCCAAAATATTATAATAACAGAAAAATTCTCCAAAGTATAATTGTATTTAGCACTGTTTTGTGAATGAAGCCTGAAGGGTATTAGTAAGATCCACATTTATTATGTTTGTCTGCATCAAGCCAATGACTTCCCTCAATGGAATCAAAAGTTTTGCTTGACAAATCAGAGAGGGCCAGGAACAAAGGGAAAATATCTGTATGTATCTAAAGACATTTAAATAATTTAAATTCAACTCCAAATCTTCCCATGATAAAAGATACATAATGGAACCTAAGAAATTAAAGCTTTTAAAGCAGTTATACACAAAACTTCAGAAGCATGTTATTGTCCCTTTCGTCTCTGCCGTGGCATCCATAGACAAATTGGGTACAGGTTTTATATCAGATACACTCTGTATCCTAGCTACTTTAGACAATGGGATTTATTTTTCTTTTCTTTTCAATTGTTGCTGTTTAAGTGAAGTCTGCACAAGACATGATCTAAAACTGTACTATTTGGCATCTGAGCTAAAGATTAAAAAGACAAAAATAAAGATTTATGGATTTTGTAGCAACACTCTAATTTAGAAATATGTTTTCTGTTACAACGTATAGAGTAATACACAAAATTTGGTGGAAAAAGAAGAAAATTGCATTAAAGAGCTTTTTTTTTTTTTTTTTTTTTTTTTAAAATTAGCTTTAGCAGTAATCGGGTCTTCTCTATGTGCCAGACATTTTTTAAAGTGATTCCCAAATATTTAGGGAGTTAATTCCTAAGACAACCTTATTAGACATGTACCATTATTATCTCTGATTTATACATGAGAGCATTAACACACAAAGAAGTCAGTAGAAATGATACATAGAGAGAGTATGTAACTCATCCAGTGTCTCTCTGCTCATCATCTGTGAAGTCAAGAGGTAAACACAGCAGTATAGTTTCAGTCTCTGTGTCCTTTACACTATGCTGCCTCTCAAGGGGAGCTTTATTAAAGCAAGCAAAATTCTTTTCAAAATGCAGGTTTAATAAATGATACATTTTGTTCCTATTACAGAAGTCTCTAGCAACCCTAGTGTTACTGTGCTATGCCTCCTGAATGCATTAAGAAACATGAGAAATTATTACCAAGTTTCCATCTCTGGTATCTGATATCTTTCTCCATGGAAAGGTTCTGGGAGTCCTTGGAGATATAGTGATTTCATGCTTCAATATGAGGACTCAAGGTGTGCCTGGAAACTTTTTCTTCAAGAAAGAAAAGAAAGTCCAAAGATGTCAGTTTAGTGACAAAAGAATCAGAATTGTCTCCTATTAACCACCTTTGACAATGTGAGATTCAGATAGAAAATAATGAGTACAATTAATTGGAACCAATTTTCTTTAAAAGATCACAAGCTGTTAGATGCATAAATGCTTTTTTTTTCTGAGACGGAGTCTGGCTCTGTCGCCCAGACTGGAGTTCAGTGGTGCAATCTCGGCTCACTGCAAGCTCTGCCTCCTGGGTTGACGCCATTCCCCTGCCACGGCCTCC
>NW_012117766.1:190921-191308 GCF_000951035.1 Colobus angolensis palliatus
ATGTATTCTCTTTCTATATATATATACATACTTTTTTTTTTTTTTAACTACGAGTTTGCTGGGCTTTTTAAAAAAATTATTCTTTAAGTTCTAGGGTATATGTGCACGATGTGCAGGTTTGTTACATATGTATACATGTGCCATGTTAGTGTGCTGCACCCATTAACTAGTCATTTACATTAGGTATATCTCCTAATGTTATCCCTCCTCCAGCCCCCCACCCCACAATAGGCCCCGCTGTGTGATGTTCCCCTTCCTGTGTCCAAGTGTTCCCATTGTTCACTTTCCACCTATAAGTGAGAACATGTGGTGTTTGGTTTTCTGTTCTTGCGATAGTTTGCTGAGAATGATGCTTTCCAGCTGCGTCCATGTCCCTACAAAGGACAT
>NW_012117766.1:192287-193861 GCF_000951035.1 Colobus angolensis palliatus
TCTCGATCTCTTGACCTCGTGATCCGCCCGTCTCGGCCTCCCAAAGTGCTGGGATTACAGGCTTGAGCCACCGCGCCCGGCCCCCTTTTAAACACTTTCTTACAGAGGTGCATAAAGTGTTAGTACAGTATCTTTGAAACGATAACTTAAACCTGAGAATGAATAGATAATTTGCAAGAATTTGCTCTTTCTCTTATCTGACAATATCCTGCATATGGAATGTTAAGAAGGACTAAACACATTGCTCCTTAGGAAACCAAGGACTGGAGGCAAAGCGGTTTTAAGATATCTTATATCAGCTTCTGCTCTGTGGAGCCAATTTTCATTAGGTCCCATACTTTTGGCTATATAAATTGACAATTTATAGCAGATATATGTGTTTAGTCACATCAAATTAATGTGACCTGCCTGCATTACTGAAAATCCCATACCTAATTTAATATATCAGGATAACTTGACTGATTACTTGCCTAAATATAAAAATTAAATTGAATGCTCATGTGGGGCAATGGGAGCATAGGGTAACTCTCTGTACTTTCTGCCCAGTTTTGCTGTGATCTACAAGTACACTAATAAATAAAGTCTATTTAAATGTTAAAGTGCATAAACTAAATGCTAGAAAACAAAATTTTAGGAAGAAACTTTTAAATCTCAGAGATGAAAGACCCTAAATAAAATTAAAAAGGAAAGGCACAAAAGCAAAGACACGGAAAACTGGCTATGTAAAAATTACATAGGTAAATACTGATTTAGATAGTCTGAGGAAATTATTTTCAAAATATATCACAGAGAAGGAGTAAAAACATAAAATAATAGAAAACCAGGGAACTATGCCATTAGGAAACTCAAAGAAGAATTAAAGATGACAAATAAACATTTCATTCAAAATAATGTTTTGTAACAATTAGTCCAATGCATTTTAATTTCCTCTTAAATTGAATTCTCAGCTGCAAATTAGAAGGATACTTTTGTTACATGGCAGAATAGGGATGGTATTTGACATTCTAAAGAAGGAAATAAAATTGGAGTGTAGGCTTAGGAATACAGAAGATGTCTAAATCCCTCCTGCTTTTTAAAACCAAATGTGTTGGTTCAAATATTAGAATTTATTCTCAGAGTATTAATATCTCTTCCATCTAGGTCAATGTAACTGGCAAGCCATGGCACTCTATGGTGGAGAAAGAATATGATGAGGGGAAAGAAAATTAAAGTTGTCTATTTGCATGAATTAGTGTGGGAAGATTGAGGAGACAGAGAGAGAGAGAGAGAGAGAGGAAGAAAATGGTCATGTTTGTGTTTTGAATCTCTGAGCTTGGATTCCCAAAGAGCAGAAATACTAGGTGAGAGAAATGAAAAGAGCATAAAAAAGTTTGTTCTACTCTCTGAGACCCTTAAGAAAGTTTGCTTTATAGCTTCCTATACACCTCACCTGAGAGACATTCACAATGCATGCAAAAACAATATAGGAGTAAGTGCTATACCCTCCCCTACTGTTTTTTTTTTTTATTATTATACTTTAAGTTCTAGGGTACATGTGCATAACGTGCAGGTTTGTTACATATGTATACTTGTGC
>NW_012117766.1:199358-235867 GCF_000951035.1 Colobus angolensis palliatus
TTTTTTTATAAGAAGCACTTTATTTTCCCTCACACAGTGATGTGTTGCTGGGGCCTTGGAGTTTCCACAAAGAACTAAAAATAACTACCATTTGACTCAGCAATCTTATTGCAGAGTATATAGCCAAACAAAAATAAATTGTTCTACCAAAAAGACACATACACTTTTATGTTCATTACAGCACTATTTTCAATAGCAAATACATGGAATCAACCTAGGTGCCTATCAATGGTAGACTGGATTATGAAAATGTGATACATATACACATGGAATACTATGCAGTCATGACAAATAATGAAATCCTGTCCTCTGCAACAACATAGGTGCCACTGGAGGACATTAATACCACATGTTCTCACTTACAAGTGGGAGCTAGACACTGAGTACATATGGACATAAAGATGGAAATAACAGACAATGAGGAATACAAGCAGAGCAGGGAATAATGGGATGAGAGTTGAAAAACCTACCTATTGGGTACTATGATCACTACCTGGGTAATAGATTCAGTTGTACTCTAAACCTCAGCATCACACAATATACCTCTGTAACAAACCTGCACATGTACCCCCTGAATCTAAAATAAAAGTTAAAAAAAACTTTTCATCAGAAATGAAAAAAAAATTATAGGTAAAGTACAAATATCTAACAGAAAATTGATGAAAAAATGTGAACAAAACTTAACAACAAAAAGAAAGAGGTAAAAATGACTCTCACACACATGGGAAGAAGTTTCATTTTATTTCAAAGAAGTAAATGTAAATTTTTTTCAAAACTGAGATTTTGTATTTACAGGTAAAATGATGTAACAGGAACCAATTTACACTCCATCTACAACAAGCAAAAAGAAAAGCCCCCCAAAAAATGGAAAAAAAAATTCAAGACACTGGATATTATGACATAAAAGATAATTAACTTTGAGTGATAGAAAACAAATAAGGTCTGCCCTGGGATTTATTAACTTAGTATATTGAATAAATTTTGAAACAGTGGTGCAGAGAATGTAGGTAAGACCTGGGGTATGCTGTCTGTTGGGGAGATTGGGCTGAGGGTCTAGGAAGAACAAGGTAATTAGAATTTGTTAAATGGTGTACAAAATAGGTTTTTATGAAAGGTGGAAAAATATATACAATGTTAATACAGTTGAGAGGAAGTTAGGATAGCTATATTACTATCAAAGTAGATTTAAAAGCAACAAATAGTACAAGGTATAAAGAAACTTATGTCATGAAGATAAAATGTAATTTTTTTCACAGGATATAAAAAGCCTAAGCATTTATATGAATAGTCAGAAAGCTTCAAAATATATGGAACAAAAAGTGCTAGAAATTCAAAGAGAACTTAAAAAATATAAAACTGTAGTCAGAGACATCAACAAACTCTCAAAAATTCACAAAACAAATAGAAAGCCAGAAGCAAATAATATAATTGAAAAATACTATTAATCAATTTGAACTAATTGACATTTATAAAACAACAGCAGAATGCACATTTTCAAGTGCAACCGTTTAGTCAGATAGATCATAGTCTGATCATAAACAGTCCCATAAAATAATTGAAAGCTTTTCTTCTAAGATCTGGACTCAAGCAAGAATACCTATTTTCACCATTTTCTTTCAACGTTATACTGAAAGTTCTAACCAGATAAATTATGCAAGAAAGAGAAATAAAAAGCATGTAAGTTGAAAAGGAGGAAGCTAATTTACCTGATTGCGGATGACATGATCTTATAAATAGAAAACCCTAACGACTTCATAAAAAACCTGTTAGAACTAATAAAGAAATTCCATAAAGTTGCAGGATACAAAATCAACATACAAAACCCCTAGTATTTCTATATGCCATTATTGGACTATCTGAAAAACAAATCAAGAAAATAATACCGTTTACAACCCCTAGTATTTCTATATGCCATTATTGGACTATCTGAAAGACAAATCAAGAAAATAATACCATTTACAACAACAGAAAGAAAAAAAAAGAAGGAAAGGTAGGAACAAATTTAACCAAAGAGGTAAAAGTTCTCTATAATAAAAACTATAAAACATTAATGAAAGAAATTCAACAGGACACAATAAAAGGTATTCTCTGTTCAGAGACTGAAATAATTAATATCGTTAAAATGCCCATATTATTCAAAGTGATCTACAGGTTAATATACTTTTATCAAAACATCAATGATATTCTTCCCCAAAATAGAAAAATCTCTGAAATTTGTATGGAACAACAAAAGACCACAAATAGCTGCAAAGTAATCTTGAGCAAAAAGACGAAAGCTTGAAGCATCACACTACCTGACTTCAAAATATGCCACAAAGCTACCGAAACCCAAACAACATAGTATTGACATAGACACAAAGAAAGATGAAATAGAATAGAAAATACAAAAAATAATTCTATTCACTTACAGCCAAATGATTCTTGACAAAGACCCCAAGAACACAGACTAGGGAAAAGACTTTTTTTTCAATAAATGTTGCTGGGAAAACTGGATCCTCACATGCAAGGAGAATAAAACTGGATCTCTATTTCTCACAACTTACAAAAATCAATTCAAAACAAATTAAAGACTTAAATGTAAGACCCCAAACTAACACTACCAGAACAAAGCATAGAAATATTTCATTAGATTGGTCTGGGAAAGCGTTATTTTGAATAAAAACTGAAAAGCACAGGGGACAAAAGCAAAAACAGACAAATAGGATCACATCAAACTGGAAAACTTCTGCACAATAAAAGGGATAATCAACAGATGAAGAGGCCACCTACAGAATGGGAGAAATTTTTTACAAACTATACATCTGAGTAGCATGTAACATTTGGAAAATGTAAGGAACTAAACAATTCAATAGCAAGAAAATAAATAATCTGACTAAAAAATGGGCAAAGCACTGTTGGATACAGTGAGTTCTTCTTCAAAGGTTCCACTTGTTCAACTCCCTCGTTCTTTGTCCTCTATTTTCAAAGCCTAACTTCCTAGCCTCCTTGCCCCTAGTTATAGTAAACAACCTTCCAGCCATTCCCAATCTGTAACCCACATCCATTCCCATTCTGTAACCCACATCCGTTCCCAATGTGTAACAACCCACATCTGTTCCTTATTTGGTGCCCTTAGTTCCAAAAACTGTTCTTTCTGCAGCTGTAGCCCCTACCACTGCTCCATTTGCAGTAGTCAATCAGGATCAGTTTAGATTGTGCCGTCCGACTCCAGTCAATGGGGACCAGACACAGTAGCAGAGACTGACTGCCTCAGGGATAAAAACCACTTCCCTCCTTTGTTCAGTGTGCTCTCGCAGCAACCAGAAGAGTGAGCAGTACCTTTCTGCAGAAGTAAGTTTGCCTTGCTGAGAAATCCTTTATTTGAGTGCTCATTTTCTTTGTGACTTTGAACTCTTACTTCCAACAGCAGTTGAATAGGCATTCTTCAAAATAAGATATACAAATGGCTAACAGGTACATGAATAAATACTCAACATCACTAATCATCAAGGAAATATAAATCAAAATCACAGTGAGATACCACATTGAAGTGAGATACCCCAATTACAATGACTATTATGAAAAAGACAAAAAATAAAAACTAGCTTGGATGTGGAGAAATTAAACATTTACAAAATGTTTGTCGGAATGTAAATTAGCAAAGCTAGTATGAAAAACAGTTTACAGATCCTCAAAAAATTAAAAAAAGAACTACCGTATGATCCAACAATCTCATTACTGGGAATATATCCAAAGAAAATGAAATCAGTATGTTGAGAGATAGCTGTACTCTCATGTTTATCACAACACTATTTGCAGTAGTTAATATATGCAGTCAACTTAAATGTCCCTAAATAGATGAATGCATACATAATATGTGATAGATACACATAATGGAATACTATTTAGCCAAGAAAAATAACAAAATCCTATTATTTGTGATAACATGGATGAACCTGAAGGACCTTATGTTAAGTGAAATAAGCCAGACACAAGAAGACAAATTCCACATGATCTTACTCATTTGTGGAATCTAAAAACCTTATGTCATAGAGGTACAGAGTAGAAATAGTGGTTATCAGACAATGGAGTAAGAGACAGAAAAGAGTAGAGATTGATTAATGGGTACAATATTCTAGTTAGGAAGAATAGTTCTCCGTTCTGTTGCACAGTGGCTATAGTAAGCAATATTGTATTGAATATTTCAAAATAGCTAGAAGAGAGGATTTTGATGTTTTTACCACAAAAAAATACATATTTGAGGTGACAGATAAGCTAATTATCCTGATTTGATCATTGTACAGTGTATACATGTATTGAAACATCACACTGTATTCTGTAAATTTATATGTGATTATGTGTTAATTAAAAGTGAAATAAAACTTAAAAAATACATCTACATATTTTTCCTGCCCGTTTTCCAATAAAATAAGAGTTTTTGGTTAAGTCAATGTTAATATTTACATTATCATGATGGTGTATATCAGTCAGGGTACTAGCAAAATGCTGATGGCACTTGAATTGGATAATATGAGAGGAGTTTAATAAGAAACTATGTATAAAAGTGTAGGCATGGTATAGGGAAACCAGTAGGGATATGGCTGGTAAAACAGTGGGGATGCCATTGCTATTTATAGGCCTCAAAGAACCTGCAGACAGACTGCTGTATGTAGAGAGCTTAACTATATGCAATCAGCCTGGCATCACTACACTAGAGGCAGAGCCTGGAAACTTCTTATTCTCAACTCACCCCTTCCCTTCTTCCCTCTGATCTACTGGGACTCTCTCTCTCTCTCTCTCTCTCTCTATATATATATATATATATATATTTTTTTTTTTTTTTTTCCTCACTCTGTCATCCAGACTGGAGTGCAGTGATGCAATCTCAGCTCACTGCAACCTTCGCCTCACAGTTACCAGCTATTCTCCTGCCTCAGGCTCTTGAGTAACGGGGATTAGAGGCACACACACCAGGCCTGGCTAATTTTCTGTATTTTTAGAAGAGACAGGGTTTCACCATGTTGGCCAGGCTGATCTCAAACTCCTGACCTCAGGTGATCTACCTGTCTCGGCCTCCCAAAATGCTGAAATTACAGGTGTGAGTCACTACACCCCACCTTCACAAAATTTAAAAATTATGAAGTTGTGCAAAGTGTAATCTGTGATCACAATAAAATTTAACTTAATTAGTAACAGAAAGATATCTGAAAAAAAATCCCCAAATAGATGGAAACAAAATTGTCTATTTCTGAATAAGTCATGGCTCAAAGAAGAAATCAAAAAGAAATTATAAAATATTTCAAACTTAATGAAAATAAATGTAAAAAATATCAAAATTTGTGGGATTCTACCAACGGAAGACTTAGGAGAAAATTATAGCACTAAAAACTGCCAATATTAGAACATTTTTAAAAGTCACAAATCAGTGACCTCACTTTACAACCAAGAAATACTAGAAAAAGAAAGATTAAACTGAAATTAAGCAACATAAAATAACTAATAATATTCAAAGCAGAAATCAGTATGGTAGAAAACAAAACAAAAAATTAAAAAGATATCAAAAGCTGTTTATATGATGAGAAACTTTACTAGGAAAAATGCTAAAACAGATGGTTCAGATAAAAGTGAGGACACAAATTACAAATATCAGGAATGACAGAGGTGCCCCATTGAATATTCTATAGTTTTACTAAAAGAGTAATAGGAAATATTAGGAAAAAATTCGAGAATGCATTCAGAATTATATGAAATAGAAAAAAAAATTTTGATAGAAACACAACACTGACTCTTCCTTAAAATGAACTAGGTAATCAGAATAGCTCTACATTTGACATCTATGTTTTCATTTGTGTATAAAGACCATAACAGATTCTATAAAAATAGAACTAATAAGTGTGATTAACAAGACTGCATAATAAAATATTAATATACAAATTTGTTGAATTGCATTTTTAAATAAATGAAGAAATCAGATCTGTAAAATGGCTTTATTGATGAATGCTACCACACAGTAAAGAAAGAAATAATATATTTTCCAGAAAAGTGAAGAGGAATGAATATTTCCTCATTCTATGAAGGCCAGAATTTCCCTGATATCAATATTAGAAAGAGACATTTCAAAAAAAGGAAACTACAAATGAACATTTCTCATGTTATAAATACAAATGTTCTAAACACAAATTGGCAAATCCAATCCAACTTCATGAAAAAGCTGATTCATAATGATCAAATGGTGTTAACCTTAAGAAAGCTGGGCTTTCATATTTGGAAGCATCAGTATAATTCATCATATTAATAAACTAAAAAAAGAAAAGCCATATAATTATCTTTGTAAATACAGTAAAAGCATTTGATAAAATTCAACACCCATTCCTGACCAAAACTCTTAGCAAATTAGGAATAGAACATCAGGAACATCAACAATAACAACAAAAACTTTAGTTGATATGTAATGATGAAAGAATGAATGCTCTTCTCTAAGATCTGTAGCCAAATTTTGAAGCAAAACAACAAATAAAAAGAAACAAAAGAAAATAATCTAAATGGAAAGAAAACATGAAAGATGTATTTTAATGTAAAACAATTATCTGTGTAGAAAAAATAATAGATTCAATTAAAATAGAATTAATAAGTATGATTAACAAGAGTGAATAAAATATTAATATGCAAATCAATTATAATTCTGTATACTATAAATTTCAAAAATTGAAATTCAAAGAGAAATTCTGATCATAATTTTATGAAAATATGAATTACTTAGAAATAAATCTGACTGAAGATTTACATGCCTACCAAAACAAAAATCTGAGATAAATGTTTGGAAAATCTAAAAAAAAAGATGACCTACACCTTGTTCCTGAACCAGAAAACACAATATTGTTAAGTTGTCAATTATTCCCATATTGACATATGTATTCAAAGCAATCCTGATCAAAACCTTATCTAGCATTTTGGTAAAATTAACAAGCTGATTTTATAATTCATATTGGAATGCCAAAAAAAAAAAAAAATAGAAGAGCAAAAACAACTTGAACAATAAAGGCAAAGTTGAAAAGTTAACACTGGGTAATTTCAAGTATATTACGAATCTACAACATTCAGAAATGTGTGGCATTGGCACAAAAGCAGAAAAATAAAACATTGAAACAGAATTGTGATTCTAGAAATAGACCCACATATACATTTATAATTTATTTTTTAAAAAATTGAGAAGGCAATTAGTAAAGTACAGTTTTTACACAAATATTACAACAACAATTAGCTATAAGTGGGGAAATTGAAGTTTCCTACAGAACTCACATCACATATAATAATTAACAAAAAATTAATCATAGATGTAAATATAACATCTAAAGCTATTAACTAGAGAAAAAGCAAATGGTAAGATGTTGTGTACTTGGGATAGAAAAGATTTCTCAGCTCTAACATCGAAAGCATGATTCATAAAATAATAATTTGATAATCTGACTTCATTGAAATGAAAATCTCTGCTTTTCAAAGACAATGTTAGGAGAAACCACACACTGAAGGAAAATATTTGCTAAGCATTGACAGAGGAAGCATATTTCAACATTCAAATACATAATAAGTGCCTCAGTTAGATAAACATCTAAACATTTGAATAGATGTTTTAGCAAAGAAGTTTTATAGATTTCAAGAAAGTATATGAAGAGATGCTCAATATTTTTAGAAATTAAGAAATGTTAAATTAAAGCAACAATGAAATATCATGATACATCTGTTACATTGGTAAAAATTTAAAAGACTCATAATACCAAATATTTGTGATGTGGTTCAAATCCAGTAATTAAACACTGTGGGGGGAGAGGAATACAAATTGGTACTAGTTACTAATTCCTTAAAGAGTTAAATATGCATCCATTAATCTCTGCCATTTAATATACCTATACAAAGACTTGTGCATGAGTGTTCATAGAAGGTTTATCTGTAATAGATACCCTTGGTAACAGTCCAAATATCCATTGACTGTTGAAAAAAATAAATTATGGCATAGCTGTGTAATGAATTACTCAGTAACAAAATAATATACTGTTAAACCATACACATAACAATGCGGATGAATCTCAAGGTGATTTTTGCTGAGTGAAAGAAGCTAGGCTAGATATCATATGACACCATTTATTATATAACTCTCTAGAAAATTAAGCCTATGTGATTGCATAAGCATGTGGACTTGTGCTCAGCACCATTGGCACTAGGCAGATACATGTTTCATGTAACCTATAATGTAAAAAATCAGATGAGTGATTGCGAGCAGGTTGAGGGGTAGTGGGGAAGGCTTACAAAGGTGCATAAAGAACCTTTTGGGGCTGCACACAGTGGATCACACCTATAATCTCAGCATTGTGGGAGGCAGAGGTGGGGAGATCGCTTGAAGTCAGGAGTTTGAGACAAGCCTGGGTAACATAGCGAGACTTCATTTCTAAAAAAACTAATAAAATAAAAATCAAATACAAAGAGACTTTTGGGGTAATGTGTAGGTTCGTTTTTTTTTTTAATTTTGCTTTCATTTTCTTAATAAGTATAGAACTATTGATATTATCTATTACCCTTGTATGAGATTTGATACCTTTTGCTTTTCAGGGAACTCCTTCATCTAAACTTTCACATTTGTGTACATATTTTTTTTTGTTGTATTTTCATTGTCCATGGGATCTATAAAGATGGCCTTTCTTTCAGTTTGGATATTAGTAATTTGTGTTTTCTCTCTTTTTTTTTTTTTTCTTGATTAGTCTGGGGGTAGGGATTTATTGATCATTTCAAAGAAGCAGCTTTAGATTTTGTTGATTTTCTCTATTGGTTTCCTGTTTTCCCGCTCATTGATTTCTGCTCTAAATTTTAGTATTTCTTTTCTCCTGCTTACTTTGGACTTCAATTTTCAATTTTTGTCGCTATGTGGTAGGTATAAATATTTATGGGGTACATAAGATATTTTGATACAAGTATATAATGCATAATAATTATATCAGGGTAAATGAGATATCCATCACTTAAAACATTTATTTTTTCTTTATATTACCAACAATCCAATTATACTCTTAGTTATATAAACATGTATCATAAATTATTTTTGACTGTAGTCATCCTGTTATGCATTCAAGTACTAGAACTTATTCATTCTATCTAGCTATATTTTTCTGCCCATTAGCCATCCTTACTACCCTTATTTCCCTCTACCCTTCCCAGCCACTAGTAACCATCATTCTACTCTCTATTTCCATGAGTTCAATTGTTCTAATTTTTAGCTTCCACAAATAAGTGATGACATGTGAAGTTTAGCTTTCTGTGCCTGACTTATTTCACTTAACATAAGGGACTCCAGTTCCATCCATATTGTTGGAAATGACAAGATCTCATTCTTTTTTATGGCTGAATAGTACTTCATCATTTGCATGCACATTTTCTTTATCTATTCTTATAATGTTGGACCCTTAGGTTGCTTGCAAGTCAGTTATTGTGAATAGTGCTGCAATAAATATGGGAGTGCAGAGACATCTTTGATATACTGATTTCCTTTCTTTGGGGCATATAGTTAGCAGTGGAATTGAAGTGCCATATGGTAGTTCTATTTTTAGTTTTTTGGAGGAACCTCCAATCTGTTCTCCATAGTAGTTGTAATAATTTATATTCCCACCAACAGCATATGAGGGTTCCCTTTTCTATACACCATTATCAACATTTGCTACTGTCTCTTTTGAAAAAAAACCAAAAAACACATTTTAACTAGTGTGAGATAATATCTCATTGTAGTTTTGACGTGCATTTATCTGATGATCAAAGATGTTGAACACCTATACATATACATATGATATTTGTATGTCTTCTTTTGAGAAATGTTTGCTTTGATCTTCTGTCCATTTTGATGGGATTATTAGATTTTTTTCCTACAGAGTTGTTTGAATTCCTTATGTATTCTCATTATTAATCCCTTGTCAGATAGTTTGTAAATATATTTTTCCCATTCTGATGTTGTCTCTTCACTTTGTTGATTGTTTCCTTTTCTGTGCAGAAGTTTTCTCACTTGATATAATCCCAATTGTCCATGTTTGCATTCTTTGCCTGTGCTTGTGGGATATTACCCAACGAATTTTTGCCCAGATCAATACCCTGGAGTGATTTCCCAATGTTTTCTTGTTGTAGTTTCATAGTTGGTGGTCTTAGATTGAAGTATTTGATTCATTTTGATTTGACTTTTGTGTATGGTGAGACATGGTGTCTAGTTTCATTCTGCATATTGATATCCAGTTTTGTGAATTTATTGAAGAGACTATCTTCCACAGTGTATGTTTTTGGCACCTTTGTTGAAAATGAGTTCACTATAGGTGTGTGGATTTGTTTATGGGCTCTCTAATGTTCTTCATTAGTCTATGTGTTTTTATGCCAATACCAAGCTGATTTGATGACTATATTCTATAGTAAAATTGAAATCAGGTAATGTGATTTTTCCAGTTTTGCTCTTTTTGTTCAGGATAGCTTTGGCTATCCTGGGTTATTTGTGTTTCCTTGTAAATTTCTGGATTATTTTATCTATTTCTGTGAAGAATATCATTGGTGTTTTGACAGGGATTTCATTGAATCTGTAGATTGCTTTGGGTACTATAGGCATTATAAAAATATTGATTATTTCAATCCATGAACATGGAATATTTTTCCTTTTTTGGTTTTCTCTTCAATTTCTTTTATCAGTGTTTTATTTTTTCATTATAGAGATCTTGCACTTCTTTGGTTAAGTTAATTTCTAGGTATGTTATTTTATTTTTAAGTATTAAAATGAGATTTTTTGGATATCATTTTTAGGTAGTCAACTGTTGAAAAACGGAAATGCGAAGTGTCCGTTCATGTGGCAAACAAACATGTGTAAAAAAGCTCATCATCACTGGTCATTAGAGAAATGCAAATGAAAACCACAATGAGATACCATCTCATGCAAGTTAAAATGGCGATCATTAAAAAGTCAGGAAGCAACAGATGCTGGAAAGGATGTGGAGAAATAGGAATGCTTTCACACTGATGGTGGGAGCATAAATTAGTTTAACCCTTGTGGAAGAGAGTGTGGTGATTCCTCAAGGATCTAGAAGCAGAAATACCATTTGACACAGCAATCCCATTACTGGGTATATACCCAAAGAATTATAAATCATTCTACTAAAAAGATACATGCACACGTATGTTCATTGCATCACTATTCACAATAGCAAAGCCTGGGGACCAACCCAAATACCCATTAATGATAGACTGGATAAATAAAATGTGGCACATATACACCATGGAAGACTATGCTGCTATAAAAAACAATGAGATCATGTTGTTTGCAGGGACGTGGATGAAGCTGGAAACCATCATTCTCAGCAAACTAACACAGGAACAAAAACCAAACACCACATGTTCTCACTCATAAGTGGGAGCTGAAAAATAAGAACACAAGGACACAGCAAGGGGAACATCACACACCGCGGCCTGTTTGGGGGTGGGGTGCTAGGGGAGGGATAACACTAAGAGAAATACCTAATGTAGATCACGGGTTGATGGGTACAGCAAACCACCATGGCATGTGTATACCTATATTACAAACCTGCATGTTCTGCACATGTATCCCAGAATTTAAAGTACAATAATAATAATAAAAGATAAATGGAAATGTGAAAATTCTACCAGTATTTGTATGTTGATTTTGTTTCTTGCAACTTTGGTGAATTTATCAGTCCTGATAGATTTTTTGGTGGTGTCTTTATGTTTTTCCAAATATAAGATTATATCATCTGCAAACAAGGCTACTTTTAATTCTTTCTTTCAAATTTGAGGCCCTTTAGTTCTTTCTCTTTATCTGACTGTTGTAACTGTGACTTTCATTATTGTGTTAAATAAGTGGTGAAAGTGGGCGTCCTTATCACTTTCCAGTTATTAGAGGAAGGGCTTTTAGTTTTTCACCATTCAGTGTGATACTAGCTGTGGGTCTTTCATATATGTTTTGCTTTGTTGAGGTATACCCAATGTTTTGGGAGTTTTTAATTATAAAGGGATGTTGAATTTTGTCAAATGTTATTTCAGCATCAAGAAGAATGATCTTATGTTTTTGTCCTTCCTTCTGTTGATATGATGTATTAGTTTGACTGATATGTATGTGTAGAAACCATCCTTGCATCCCTTGGATAAATTTCACTTAGCCAAGAAGAATGATTTTTCTTAACGTTTTGTTGAATTTGGTTTGCTAATGTTTTACTGAGGATTTTTGCATTAATGTTTGTCAGTGATATTTGCTTATATTTTTGATTTTATGATGTGTCTTTGCCTGGTTTTGGTATTAGAGTAATACTGGCCTCATCGAAATAATTTGGAAGTGTCTGCTTTTCTACATTTTGGCATAGTTTGAGTTGGTTTCATTTGAGTTCCTTATATTTTTGGTCAAATTCAATGGTAGGGCCATTGGGTGTTGGGCTTTTCTTTGCTCAGAGACTTTTTATTATGGCTCCAATCTCTTTACTTGTTATTGGTCTGTTCATGTTATGGATTTCTTTGTAGCTCAATCTGGGTCCGTTGTATATTTGTTATAATTTATGCATTTCGTCTAGGTTTTCAAATTTATGGGCATATTGTTTCTCACAATAACCTCTAATGATCCTTTCAATTTCTGCTGTATCTGTTGTAAAATTCCCATTTTTATCTGATTTTATTTATTTGGATCTTGCCTTTCTTTTTCTTAGTTTTGATAAAGCCTTGTTGATTTTACTTATATTTTCAAAAAGCCAACTTTTCATTTTGTTGCTTTTTTGTATATATCCTTCTTTTCAATTTCATTTATTTCTGCTCTAATCTATTATTACTTTTCTTCACTAATTTTGTGTTTCATATGCTCCTGCTTTTCTAGTTCCTTTAAATGAATTACTAAGGTGTTTATTTAAATATTTTATACATTTTTGATATAGGTACTTCTTGATATAAACTTTTCTCTTGGTAATGCATTTGGTGTATCACATAGGTTTTCACATGTATTTCCATTTTCACTTGTTTCAAAAAACTTTTTAACTTTTCCTTCAAATTTCTTCATTGACCACTGGTGATTCAAGAACATATTGTTTAATTTCCATGTATTTGTGTAGTTTCAAAAATTCCTCTTGTTATTAATTTCTAGATTTATTCCATGGTTGTCAGAGAAGACACAATATAATTCATGTTTTTTTTTTTTTAATTTTAAGACTTCTTTTGAGTCCTAATATATTACCTATCCTTAAGAATGATCTATGTGCTAAGGCACAGAATGTGTATTCTCTGTATGATGGGTAATGATATACAAATATCTCAGGTCCATTTGATCTATAGTGCAGATTAAGTCCAATATTCTGGATGGATTTCCTAATGCTGAAAGTTGGGTGTTGAAGTCTCCAGGTGATATTTTATTGGACTCTATCTCTTTAACACTAGCAATATTTGTTTAATATATCTGGATGCTTCATTGTTGAGTGTGTGTATATACACACACACACACACACACATAATGTATATATACACACACACATAATGTATATATACACACACATATATGTGTATATACACACATATAAATGTGTATATATAATAAAAATATATACACACATATAATGTGTGTGTATATATATATATAAACTATCTCTTTAGCACTAGTAATATTTGCTTAATATATCTGGATGCTCCATTGTTGAGTATATATATTTGTTTATTTATAAATATATATAAAACAAATAGGTATATATTTGTTATACTCATTTGCTGAATTTGCCACTTTATCATTATATATTAAGTTTATTTGCCTCTTCTTTTTTTTTTTTTTTTTTTTTTTGAGACGGAGTCTCGCTCTGCCACCCAGGCTGGAGTGCAGTGGCCAGATCTCAGCTCACTGCAAGCTCCGCCTCCCGGGTTTATGCCATTCTCCTGCCTCAGCCTCCCGAGTAGCTGGGACTACAGGCACCTGCCACGTCGCCCGGCTAGTTTTTTTGTATTTTTTAGTAGAGACGGGGTTTCACCGTGTTAGCCAGGATGGTCTCGATCTCCTGACCTCGTGATCCACCCATCTCAGCCTCCCAAAGTGCTGGGATTACAGGCTTGAGCCACTGCGCCCGGCCTATTTGCCTCTTCTTATAGTTAATGTCTTGAAATCTATATTTTGTCTTGATATAACCATAGCTAATCCTGATCCTTTTTTTCTGATTTTGATTGGCATAAAATATCTTTTTCCATTTCTTTATTTTCAGTCTATGTGTGTCTTTATATTTGAGGTGTGTTTCTCATAGACAGCAGATGAAAGGTTCTTGTTTCTTTATCCATTTGGCCCCTCTATGTGTTTTGATTGGAGTCCATTTACATTCAATATTATTACTAGCAAAGAAGGACATACTCATTTTATTTGTTTTCTTGTTGTTTTGTGTTCTTCTCTTGCCTCTTTCCATCCTTATTATCTTCCGTTTAGTGAAGGTGATTTTCTCTGGTGCTATGTTTTAGTTTCTTTCTTTTTATTTTTTTGTATCAATTGTATGTTTTTGATTTGAGGTTACCATGAGGCTTGCAAATAATATCTTATTACCCATTATTTTAAATTTATGACAAATTAACATTATTGCATAAACTAACAAATGAGCTAATAAAAATATCAAAGAGAAAGCCAGTAAATCTCTACACTTTAACTTTGCCCTCTCCCATTTTTCCCTTTTTGTTATTTCTATTTATATTTTATTGTACTGATATATTGAAAAGTTGTTGTGGTTATATTTTTTATCAGTTCATTGTTTAGTCTTTTTACTTAAGATATTAGTAGTTTGTACAACACAATTATAATGTTATAATATTATCCATTTTTCTGTGTATTTACTATTGCCAGTGAGTTTTCTACCTTCAGACGATATCTTAATGCTCATTAACATCCTTTTCTTTCATATGGAAGAACTTTCTTTGACATTTCTTGTAGGACAGGTGTGGTGTTGATAAAATACCTCAGTATTCGTTTGTCTGAGAAGGTCTCTATTTCTCCTTCATGTTTACAAGATGTTTTTGCTGGATACACTATTCTAAGGTAGAATTCTTTTTTTCTTTCAGCTTTAAATGTATCATGCCACTATCTCTTGGCCTATAACATTTCCACTGAAAAGTCTGCTGCCATACATATTGGAGCTCCATTGTATGTTATTTGTTTCTTTTCTATTGCTGCTTTTAAAATCCTTTCTTTCACCTTGATCTTTAGAAGTTTGATTATTAAATGTCTGGAGGTAGTTTATTTGGGTTACATTTTCTTGGAGTTCTATAACCTTCTTGTACTTGAATACTGATAACTTTCTTTAGGTTTCGGATATTCTGTAATTATCCCTTTGAGTAAACTTTTTACCTCTATCTCTTTCTCTTTCCCTCCTCTTTAAGATCAGTAACTTTTAGATTTGTCATAGATATTGTAGGTACACTTCATTCTTTTTTATTCCTTTTGTCTCCTCTGACCGTGTATTTTCAAATATCCTATCTTTAAGCTCACTAATTTTTTGTTCTGCTTGATCAATTCTGCTGTTAGGAGACTCTAATGCATTTTTTGATATGTCAATAACATTTTTTAAACTACAAAATTTCTGCTTGATTCTTTTTAATTATTTCAAGCTCTTTGGTAAATGTATCTTACAGGATTCTGTATACCTTTTCTGTGTTATCTTAAATTTCACTGAGCTCTCTCAAAACAGCTAATTTAAATTCTCTGTCTGAAAGGTCGCATATCACTGTCTCCCCAGAATTGGTCCTGGTGCCTTTTTTGGATCCTTTGGTGAAGTCATGTTTTCCTGGGTGGTTTTGATTCTTGTGAACGTACACTGGTGTCCGAGCATTGAAGAGTTAGGTACTTATTGTAACTTTTGTAGTCTTTGCTTGTTTATACGCATCATTCATGGGAAAGTTTTCCAGGTATTTGAAGTGACTTGGGTGTTATGATCTATGTTTTTGGCCACTGCAGCCATATTTGCATCAGTGGGCACCCCAAGCACAGTAACACTTTAGATCTTGCAGACTCTTAGAGATATTGACTTGGTGATCTTGAATAATATCTAGAAGATTTCTCTGAATTACCAAGCAGACACTCTTGTTCTCTTCCTTTACTTTCTTCCAGAGTCAGTATCTCTCTCTCTCTCTCTCTCTGTCTCTCTCTCTCTCTCTCTCTTCTGAGTTCCCTATAGCTGGGGGAGGGGTAAAACAAACATCCCTATGGCTACCACCACTGGGACTGCCATGGGTTAGACCTGAAGCCAGTACCGCACTGAGACATGTCCAAGGCCCACAGTAATAACTACCTGACTACTACCTATGTTTACTCAAGACTCTATGGCTCTACCATCAGCAGGTGGCAAAGGAAGCCAAGCTTGTGTCTTTCCCTTAAGGACAATGAGTTCTCCCCAGCACTAGTCAGGCCCAGAGATGCTGTCTGGGAGCCAGTGTCTGGAATCTGAAACCTTAGGATCTACCAGGTGCTCTGTTCTACTGTGGCTGAGCTGACACTCAAGTCACAAGACAAAGCCCTTCACAGTTTTTCTTACCCTTTCCAAAAGCAGTTAAGTCTCTTTCCATGCCCACCACTGCTCAGGCCTGTGACAAATACTGTTTTGCTATGATCAATGTTCACTGAAGGCCAAGGGCTCTTCAGTCAGCTTGTGCTGAATGCTGCCAGTCCTGAGTCTCTTCCTTCAGGAAGTGGGCTCCCCTTTAGCTCCGAATAAGTCAAGAAATGCCATCCACAACCAAGGTCTGGAATTGGGGATGCCAAGAGCCTGCTTGGTCCTCTATTCCACTGTTGCCAAGCTGGTACATAAGCTGCACGACAAAATCCCCTGTACACATTCCTTCCCTTTTCTCAAGCCATAAGAGTCTCTCCCCATGGCCACTAGTAAGAATGTGCTTGCTCACACTCGAAGCCAGCACAGCTCTGAGGCTCATCCAAGGCCCAGAGTGGATAGTGCCTGGCCACTGCTGCCAAATATCTATGGCCTGAGCGCTCCTTAGTCAGTGGGTGCTGAATTCTGTCAAGACTGAGGCCTTCCTTCAAGGTAGTTTGTTCTCTTTTGGTCCAGGGTATGTCTGAAAATGTCATCTGAAATCTAGGGCCTGGATTGGGGGCCTCAGGGCTCTGCTTGGTGCCCTGTTCTACTGTGGCTTTGCTGGTATCAAAGTTGTAAGACAAGGTCCTCTTTACTCTCCCTTCTCTTCTCCTCAAGTGGAAGGAAGGAGTCTCTCCTGGAGCTGCGTGCTGTGCTGCCTGGGATGGGGGAGGGAGTGACACAAGCAGTCCCTTGGTTACCTTGGCTGATACCTCATTAGGTCACATGCATTCCATGTGCGCTGGCTCTGAGCCTAGTACAGCACCAGGACTTGTCCAGAAATTGCAGTTCTTGCTGTCTAGACTGCCTTTCAAGTATATTCAGAGCCCCAGAGCAATTCAGCTTGTGGTTGCGGGCCTAGCTGGAACTCAAGCTCGGAGTCTTGTGATGGATGATTCCCCTGTGGCTAGGGCTGGTGTAAATTCTCCCTCCATGGGTGCCATCTGGATTCTGCCTGGTGTACCTTTCTGCTGTGGCAGGACAGAACAGAATTCCATTGCAAAATCCCACAACCACTCCAATTTCCCCCCTCAAAGTACACAGATTTTCTCTCTGTGTGTGGCCACTGCCAGGGGAAAGGGAAAGGCAGTGTCAGTAATAAAAGACAGGTTTTTTTTTTTTTTTTTTTTCTTTTTCTAGGTAGAGGCTCACTCAGTCAACGAGGCTGGAGCGCAGTGGTGCCATCTAGGCTCACTGCAACCTCCGCATCCTGGGTTCAAGCCATTCTCCTGCCTCAGCCTCCTGGATAGCAGAGACTACAGGCATGTGCTCCCATGCCTGGCTAAATTTTATATTTTTAGTGGAGCCAGGGTTTTTCCACCCTCTGCAGTGTCTCTTTCAGTGATATGAAATTAAAACCGGGTACTGTGATTGCTAACCTAATTTTTAGTTCTTATGAATGTGATTTTCTGTGGAGAGCTGTGCAGTTTGCTGCTTTTTCAGGGAGGATGATTGGTAGAGGCTTTTATTTAGCCATCTCTCTCTGCATTTAATCCTGTTCATTATCTTGATTGTCATGGTGGCTTCGTGTGTGTGTGTGTGTGTGTGTGTGTGTGTGTGTGCTAAAGCTTATGAAACTGTCCACTTTCAATATGTTCAATATATTGTATGTCAATTAAACCTCAATAAGATAGTAAAAAACAACAACCTAAAATACCACAAATATGTTATGTCTCATTTAGTAAATGGACAAAATTCTGAAATATAACAGCATGTACTTTTGACACTGGGGAAACAGGCACCCTTTTCATTGCTCATGAGAATGTAATATGACACAATCTTTCTGGAGGGGAATTCAACCATATCTAACCAGTCTATATATACACTTAACTTTTGCCCTAACAATATGAAAACACATATGTACCATGTCATGCTTTTGGTAGTGGCTAATGCTACTCCCTCTGCCTGCAGTGTTCATCTATCTTAGTCAATTTTGATTACTATACCAAAGCACCACAAACTGGAATCTACAAACAACGAAAACGTATTTCTCACAGTTTTGGAAGCTGGGAAATCCAAGACCTAAGTGACAGCAGTTTCAGTGCCTGGTGAGGACTCTGATTCACAGGCAATACGTTTTTCAATTTTTTTTTCTTTTTTAATTTATTTTATTTTTATTTTTTATTTCCATAGGTTTTTGGTGGAACAGGTGGTGTTTGGTTACATGAATAAATTCTTCAGTGGTAATTTCCAAGATTTTGGTGCACCCATCACCCATGCAGTGTACACTGTACTCAACTTGTAGTCTTTTATCCTTCACCCCGCTCCCACCCTTTCCCTGGAGTCCCGAAAGTCCATTGTATCACTGTTATGTCTTTGCATCGCCATAACTTAGCCCCCACTTATGAATGAGAAGACGTGATGTTTAGTTTTCCATTCCTGAGTTGCTTCACTTAGAATAATGGTCTCCAATTCCAAAGCTATTATTTTTAGAACAGACATTTATTTCTCACAGTTCCGGAGGCTAGATGTGCAAAATCAGGGTGTTTGTACCATCAGGTCCTGGCAAGGGCCCTTTTCCCAAGTTGTGGACTTCTCATATGGTGGAAAGAGGGCTGAGAGAGATCTCTGGGGTCCCTTTTATAAGGACGCTAATCCCATTCACAAAGCCTCCACTCCCATGACATAATTACTTCTCAGAGGTCCCACCTCCATATGCCATCATATTGGTGGTTAGGATTTCAAAATAGGAACTTGGGGGACACAACATTCAGCCCCTAACAAGGAAGAGAGAGAAAATGAAAGATTGTGTGGGACAATTTCTGGCCAGTCCTAGAAGTGCATTCATCTCTTTTGCCTACATTTCTTTGACCAGAACTCAGACCCATTATTCCACCCTAGTGGTGTCAACAGCTGGGAAATGTGTTTCCAGCAGGAGAATGCACTGGCAAACCACAGCATCATCTCTACTATGTGGACTTTTTCTGGATCCTGATAAAGTTTTAAGCAGTAGGAGTAGAATATGATTATTATTTTAGGCCTCTAGTCTATTTTGTTTGTTACCTTTTACCATATAAAGTGAAAATCTCAATACCTAAATTTAGTATTTGTTTTGTAACAAATTATCACAGACATACACCACCACCCAATTATTATCTCATAGTTCTGTAAGTCAGAAGACTGGCATGGCATGATTGTATTCCCTGCTCAGAGTCTAATAAGCCAAAATCAAGGTACTGGAAGATACGTATGCTTTTTTTCTGGAGGATCTGGAGAGGAATTCATATCCAAGTTCATTCAGCTTATTGTAGGATTCTGTTCCTTGCCACTGAACCTGGGACTGGGGTTTTGAATTATTTGGCTCTTTCCATCTTCAAGTCTGCAATGTTGCATGGAACCCCTCTCATCCCCCAGTGCTACCGTCCCCTCTTCACTCACCCAGTCGTTGGTGAAAGAGAGTAGCCCACTCTTTCACACACACCTGTAATCAGACAGAGGAGCAAAACTGATAACGTCTGGTACTTCAGGCTGCAGTTGGAAGAGGTTAGAGTTCTCTTGGGACTTTGACAGATTTGGAAAATGAGTAAAAAGAGAAGGAAGGCTATCCTTGTGGGATACTCTTCTTGTAGCAGGCAGAATTTTGATCCCCATAACATTTGCCCCTTTTGTTACAACCAGTGAATATGTTACCTTTCATGGTGAAAGGGACTTTGCATATGTAATTAAGGTTATGACTTAGTTAAACATTTAGACAGGAAGATTATTCTGGAGTACTTGGGTGGGCCCAAGGTAACCATCTGAGCCCTTAAAAGCAGAAAATAAAGTCAGAGAGATTCGAAGGTGATACTTTCTTACTGTGTCCTCACATGGTGGAAAGGCAAAAGGGCTCCCATGTGACTCTTTGATAAGAGCATCAATCCCATTTATGAGAGCAGAGTCCCCATGATCTCATCGCTCCACAAAAGCTCTCTCTATTAATGCCATAAACTTGTGGGTTAGCTTTCAACAGACACATTTCCATAAACATTTAGATCATAGCAGGAAAGGTAAAGCATAAATTAAGGAAATTATTTCCTATATATAGTAGGTTGAAAAGGTGAATAGAAAATGAAAACAGACATATGGTATCCAAGATGAGAAGTAGTGTCACATCTATGAGAACATCTTTGTATATCTCTGAGCTTCCAAAATATTGCATTATTTCACATAAACATTAAATTCCTAAAATATAAATTACTAAAACCAACAAAAATATGAATAAAAATAAAATGTAATATAAAGAACAACAAATAAATAATATAGCCACACTTATGGCATTGGGGGAAAAAAAGTAACCTAAGCAACTTTTGTAAATAATGTTTTGACTTAATACTGACAGCCTACAAATAAAAATATACATAAATGCTGAACTCTAATCAGTAAATATGTTTTCCACAGGGCTATAAATTAGCAACTACAAAATTATTTTGTGTGCATGCTGAAATTGAAAAAGTAAATTTGTAATGTATGATCAAAATTGAAATTTTTACTATTAGTAGTAAATTACAAATAAGGACAGACGGGAGGTCAAAATTAATAAATTGAACCCTGTAGTGTTGGATTGGAATAAAGAGATTAGCATAATTTATAGATACAACACAGCTAGATATTTTTGTGTATGTAATGGGCTAGTATATATGGGTATCTATCTATCAACATATAATTGTGTGTTATATACAAAGCATATATGTATACATGTTTCCTAGCTCTGTCCTCAGAGAGGGATTAAAGAAGTAACACTCCAGATAGTAATGAGCACATCCACCCTATGGATCTTGTTTTGTAAATATCATTCCCAATAAAAGATACCAGAGCTCTTTGGATAACCTCTTGATCTCAGTCTTAGAGCAAGGAGAATAGAAAGTGAGCCTGGAACAACTTGTGGTGCCAACAAGTGAGGATATACTCAAAATAAAAGATAGAGATTTGTTTAAAGAACAAAGGAGGAAATCTGATGGGATTCCTTATGCTTACAATTTGAACAATTTAGCTAGCAACATAAACATTGATAGTACTGGATTTTAACCCACAGGTTAAAATAAACATCCAGGAGTCCACATTGATATACCTAAACAACAAAATACACATATAAAAATTAACCAATGGGGCAACAAGAATAGCTAATCCACATAATAGAATTCCAATTAATAAATGTAGTAAGAAAGAAGGAAGTGGGAAGCTCCATCAGGCAACTCCTTTAGTAATAACAGTTGAAGACAAGATCCACTAATGGATGTTAAAATTAGTAAGTGAAAGCTTGAAAGGAAACAGAATTTCTGTTTCAAATTAACTCCTCCAAGGTATCAACATGAAGGAGAAATACAGTGCAGTGGAGAAACACAGTGGTTAATCATCTAAACCAAATAGAGTCTAACATTATAGGTAATAACAAATATTGACAAAATAAACCCCAGGATGTCATTTACTGAGAACACATAGTTGATGGGGTTTCTTGCAAATGATTCATAACATCAATACAAATATGTACACAAATCAAACAAGTATTGAGGAATATGCAATAACTAGTCAATACTTTTCAGAAGAGTCAAAGTCATGAAAACAAGGAAAGATTGAGGAATATTAGGAATGGTTATAAACTTCAGGAGACAAGAAAAATAACTAAGTGCAGTGTACAATCATGGATATGTTCCTGGAACAGAAAAAAGATATTAGCGAAAAAATTATGGAGAAGTAGTTTCTTAATAGTATTTTACCAACGTTAATTTACTAGTTCTGATCATTGTACCATTGCTAAGTAAGATTCTACCATTAAAGGGAGTGGGGTGAGGTGTATACAGAAACTCATTACTATTTTTTTTTTAATAATCTGAAATCTAAAATTAGATAAAAATAAAAACTTAATAATGTGTAAAAGATAATTTAAGAACTGTTAAAGACCAGAGTGCATTTTGTCTGAGCCATTCTCAGTTCCTGTACTACATATATAGAACCCATAAGCCCTTTCAGTCTTCAAGGAGAAATATTGTAGCTAGCTTAGCTGAGGGCAGCAGTCCTACCATGTGGCCTGCTTTGATAACAAAGGGACTTCAGAGTTTGAATTATGGATAAAGGACAAGGCAGAAACTTCAGAGGTTCTATAGTGCCAGGGAGAACCATGTAAAGTCCTATCAGTTACGAAGCTCTATTAGCACAGCAAGAGATACTAGCATAGATTACAACTGCTGAGGCCCCAGCTGCAAGTGCTGGTAGACAGACAAAGGTAGGCATGCAGAATGGTGATGCTGTCCAGACTGTCTGAACTAAAAAGCTCCTGTAAGAACTGAAGACCGCGTTTCCTTTGCTACTGCCATGAAGAAACAATAGTTCACAGTCTTCCTTCACATTTCTGGATTTCATCTTTAGAAGAATAGGAATGAAGATGTCAAAGATTATGTGTTTTTACCAGAAATGTTCATCTACAGGAATCCTTTCATGTACTGCATGAGACTGAGTTTACCAAATTTGGAAAACATACACAGATATACAGACACATTTGCACATACACACACACTGCAAAACAACAGCAACATCAGCAATGGAAACAAAAATGTCCCATTCTTACCCTCCACCACTGAATGGATGCTCGTAAGAGAGATCAGGAGTCTAACTACAGCAATTGATATTCCCTCTGAAATATGCTATGAGTAATAACTGTGGCCTCTCTATTCTTATGAAATAATGTTCAACCTAAGTGTGATGAGGGGAAGTGTAAATTTAAATGACATTTAGGTAACATAATTTTTACCATAAGATTATTACAATCTAAAATATAATAACTTTTGATGTTGGTGGTAGAGGAAAACAGCAACCTCATTTCTGAATGTAAATTGCTACAAACGTTCTGGAAAATGATCAGGTAAAATAAAATATTAACTACCCTTAATACTCTTTGACTTGGATATTCTGCTTTTGGGAATCTCCAAAAGCACCAGTACCTGAAGATATATACGCATAAAAATATTTACTTCTGCATTAATATGTATTGACAAACCTTGAAAGCAACTAGTCTATTAACAAGAAAAATGGTAGTACAAATTCTTGCAAAATGTGTACTGTGAAAATTATTGTAGTTATTACAAAGAATGAGCCAGATGTACATAATGATAATCATGTCATACATTTTAGGCATGGGAAAAAGAAAGTTTAGATTAAAAAATGGAAAATTTCTGAGTAATTGGTATGGGTAAATACAAATATAAAGGGACAAAAAATAAACTGAAATAAAAACATTAAATTAGACAAGTTTAAACATATAGAAACATTTTTTAAAAGGAAAATTCGTTGGTGCCTAGAATGAGAAAAAATATGTGTCAAAAATATGTACTAAATGCAATGTTAGGATTCTTTATTAAATTTAAAGTTTATCTTCATATTAAAGTTAAACTTTAATACAATTTTGCTACTCTTTGCAGGCCTGTGTTAAAATTTTGTTTGTTTTGGTTGTGTTCTACGATTTGCATTTGAGCCACTGGTTCAAACACAGGCTGTCAAAAATAATGGCAACTAATGTAAATAAGTGACAATTTGTGATAAAAATGATCAGGTAATTTACCACCAAAGTGAATTAATTTAGGAAATGGTTGTTTATTTTGCTGAATCTACATTACCTGCATTGAAAATATGCTCTTTATATTCTATGGAAACGTTACTATATTTGTGGTATTTCAATTTTTAAAAAAATTATTATTATTTATTTATTTATTTATTTTATTTTATTTTTTTTTTGAGACCGAGTTTCGTTCTATTGCCCAGGCTGGAGTGCTGTGGCACCATCTTGGCTCACTGCAAGCTCCGCCCCCCGGGTTCACGCCATTCTCCTGCCACAGCCTCCTGAGTAGCTGGGACTACAGGTGCACGCCACTACACCAGGGTAATTTTTTCGTATTTTTAGTACAGATGGGGTTTCACCGTGTTAGCAAGGATGGTCTCGATCTCCTGACCTCGGGATCCGCCCATCACGGCCTCCCAAGTGCTGGGATTACAGGCATGAGCCACCGCGCCCAGCCTTATTTTTATTTTAGAAAGAAGTTAACCCTTTAAAAAAACCACCAAAAATAAAAGGAAAATGTAGATTATTTTTGAAGAAATAAATTTACATGTTCTCTCTCAGATATTTTTACATCTTTTTTTAAAAATAGAGTTAAGTAATTTTGTTGAGAAACAGAAAATTCAAATACTTATTTTCCCACTTCCTTTTCTTTCCATTTGAATCTATTCTTGATTAGTTCATGGAACTAGCAATCAGGCAACATTATTCAAGCTTTAAAATTAAAAATATATATATATATATAGTAATAAGACAACTGAAATTAGAAAATTAAAAAAAATTGATTCTATAAGAGTCAGTTTTTTACAGCTTTCTGTATATAGATGTGTTACACTGGACATTTAAAAAATCATGAATTCATTAAATGAGGATTCATCTAAATTCATATTTTAAATTTCTACAACTTACTACCAGACATTGTCATAATGAATTCACCCTGAAAGACACCATCACCCTCACGTTTATCACAAATTAACAGAAATAGACAAACATTAGTGAGGCAAATCATGTTATTGAACTGGTGGTTTACAGAGAGCAGTATCATGATGGCACACAGACCAGATCTGTCAGGAGGCAAATGACAATATAATTAGATTCTATGTCTCACAGGAGAATCTAGAAAGTGTCCACAGGAGAGTCTTTTTTTTTTTTTTTTTTTTTTCATTTTCTCTTCTGTCAAAGAATAAAAAGTGACTGTTAAAGAAGGAATATGTCAGATATACAAGTTTTTTTAAAATTTGTTTTTCACAATATTCACATCTGGTTATTGCATGGCCTTTACTATTTAAATGCAAATTTGATATGACACATTCATTTGGTGTGCAAATCCAGAATTTGAAAGCATGAATTCTAAGTAGAGTGAAACCACAAACATTAATCTTCTAGTGTTCCATCCCTCTAAATTTGCTTGACAACAATTATGATCAAAATATTTGATTCATACCAACATTGCCCCTAAAATTAATATAATAGTGTCTTCTTGAAAAATTAAAAATATTGTACCTGAGTTTAGAAAGTGCATGCCAAATCTCTATGTGAATAGAGGCTGTACTTTTAGTTGTGAAGAAAATGAAATCAATTAGACATTCTGAAATTTCATAAAACATGAAGATTGCAACAGAATTTTGGACCTTATGTCTTCATACTGCATGGAGACTTTTAGTCTTTTATCTTCTCATTTGTATTCATTTTACACAATTCTATTTCTTTCTAACTACAATCTGCAGTGATAAATGGACACAGAACAGTTGTAACTGTTCTTATAATGAGTTTTCTGAATTAACTTTACCATCTACATCTTTAAAACTGTACCAGATGACACAGGAGAACTATTTTAAATCCTTTGATCATCTCTTCCACTTTTGAAATGAACATCTTAAGGAATATAACAAATTAATATCAAAATGAATGTTGCAGCTATGAAGAGTATATGTTTATTTAGGCAGGCATATATAATGAATGTTCTGATTATATTTATATAAGTAGGCTGAATTTAAACTTATATTCTTGGAAATCTTGACACTTCTGTCAATATTAAATGAAGTACGTGAACTTAAACATATTTTAATCTCTTCACAATCACATTTCTTATTATAAAATAATGTAGAGAGGTAAGCTAAATTTATTAAAAAAGAGAAAATTTAAAATCAGTTTACTTTTGTCAATTCTCTCTTCAAGCAATTGATTTGTTATACTATTACTATGAAGGCCAAGATTAAACAAATTATACAATTTAGTATCAAAGATATAGATGTTTAGAAATATATGTACTAAATATATTAAAATGAAAGTATTTACTAAACTTTTTGTAAAAATTAATATTTTAATAAGGTAGATAACATTAGTGAATTATTTAAAATGAGTTTATTTTCTAAAAAGAGACATATATATGCATATGAATGTGTGTGTGTACTTCTTTTAATGAAGTCGATAGCATATACATACTGGTTATTGGTAATTATAAAGTAATACAATGATAATAACATAACTGTTTATTGGGTTAATACCATAAGGAAGGAAGTTGGTACTGTTGAATCTAATCCTAATAATAATTATGCATGCAAGTTAAGCATTTTTATCCCCATTTTACATTTAAGAAAAATATGTCCCAAGATGTTAACTCACTAGTCCAAAAGAACACTTAGGTGAACAATTGAACAACTGTCACCAGGAACTAAAGCCATGTTCTACTGTTTCCAGGATCCATGTGTTTTCTACTAAATCATACTAGTCAAAGTGAGGGTTTTAATATGAAATATTTTAAAGCAGAACTTTGGTTATAAATACATAAAAGTTAGAATAATTTGATTTACATTAAATGGTTGTTTAAAGATTAAATGCAGTGACAAATAAAATCCCTAGCACATATTAGGGAATATGTGTACTATGAAGAGAGAAAAAAAATGTATACCACTTCTCTCTCTGTATATATGTATGTATATGTATGTACATACATGTATGTGTATATACATATATACATATGAGAGAGGGAAGCATTTTTTAGATTGAGTTCCATAAAAATGTACAAATATTCTTTTTAATTACATTTTCTGCAAATGCAGGTAAGTGGAGAGCTCATATAATCTCTGTTCAGAAAGCACTTCTGTATTTTTTTTTTTTTTCTCTTAACTGGAGCTTTTATAAAGTTTTATTTGCAACAGGATGGAATTGTTTACATAAGGTGTTGTTATTTTATGACCCATTTAGGAGACTCCCTGGAAAGAACTACAGACAGGTCTGCTAAATAAAACAGCTTTTATTATTCAATTGGGACACAAAATTTCAGAACAATGACATTGTAAGGAGACTGATATACTTAAAAATTTAACTTTTTCTTCTTGTAATGACTACAATTCATTATTCCAGTTTGGTTATGTTTTGTTAAGTGATTATTCTTTCTAAGTCCTTAGGAAAACCTTAGTCATAATCTGAACATATTTTTTTCTCTTCTATCTACATTTTATGATTTTCTTTTCCTTATGTAAATATATGATTTCCTAATGCTTCTTCAATTTGAATTTTAAATGACATGAGTGAATAGCATAATTTCTTATTTTGAATTTTGAATACAATATAGAGAAAACACGAGTAAGTAAATACGTATGTATTAACTTTTATATCTTGGATCATTTCATAATCATTGTAAGTATCCTATAACATGAATTAGTGATGATAGTGTATAGGTTTTTTAAAGTAGTACTGTTAGTAGCATATGCATTTAGTGGATAAAGTAAATGCATCTTATGGATGGATCCACAAACAAATTTGGATTTATGTACTGTTTTTTTCTGATTATTTATATACAATATGCTAGCTTTGATCCACACTACTTTTCTGTTTCAACAAGTTTGATTATTGCTGAATTCAAGGCAGTAGGTTAAATTTAATATTTAAGTTTCTATACACTGTGTTGTAAGGCAAACACTTTAATATCAAAATTTTACCATATTATTACATAAGTTCAAATTATGTTAATCATTTAAACCAATACATCAGAAGCAACATAAATCAATTAGCTATCAGTAGAACTGATAACTAATTTTTATGCTAGTAGCTATATTGGCTGCTTTGACTCTCCTGAAAGATAAGACTCAGGAGATACAACTCATAAAGTCATATTTTAGCCACGGAATTTCTTATTTTGCTATGTTGTAATTTATTATATTCAGTAACAAGATGTTTTCTTTAACGTTAAGTTTAATTACTTGAATTGTATAGATCACTCTAGAAACAGCATTGTAGCCTAATATTCATTTAAAATTATGTCTTTGAAAATAATAATACTCACACAAGTTAATTATAAATACACAAATATGTACTTGCCCTTCTAAGTAAGATTATCAATGTTACTTTTTTGGTGAAATATTTATATTGTCAGATAACTTTTTAATTGAAGGAAAAGTTAAGCCTAAAATATGTAAAAACACTTAAAGATTTTTAAATTATCATTTAATGTCCAAGTGTTTGGGAAAAATAAAATCAATTACTATTTTGCTTACATCATAGGGAAAAATGTTTTCCTGATTTAGGTTCCTATGTTTATAACGAATATGAGATAGTAAGATGATATTCATAGAATGAAAACAGGCTTTCTTTATATCCTTGTGTTCCCTTCCAAGATATTCATGTAATACTGTCGTCTATTAGCCTACATAATTTCCTATAAGTTTCAGTTTCACACATTACAATTTTGTTAACTCTGTGCAAACTTCCATAATTACATATCTCTGGATTCATGCATACAGAACCAAATTATATATACATTTATGTACACATGTAATTATATATAGATTACATGCATACATAATTTATATATACAAGTAAATAAATATGCAAATAAATATATATACATTATATATATATATATATTTTTTTTTTCCTAGTCACCTTTGTGAGGAAAAGGTAGGTCTTTACTAAGAAATTTGTAAATACTATGTTAAATGCAGAAATTGACTTACAAGATTTTTATATATATGAAAAAAGATTCTTCTTATGTACATTTTAATACTTATACCATATTTGATATTTGGAACATTTCATAATCTAAAGTGGT
The DNA here is from genome assembly GCF_000951035.1 of Colobus angolensis palliatus. Classification (NCBI taxonomy): domain Eukaryota; kingdom Metazoa; phylum Chordata; class Mammalia; order Primates; family Cercopithecidae; genus Colobus; species Colobus angolensis. The sequence continues at coordinate 228,526 of NW_012117766.1, forward strand.
AATCAATGTCAAATCCATGTTATTATCTCCACTTTATAGGAGACAATATGAAAATATGAAGCAGAAAGAATAATAGAGAATCAATTAAAAGGCAAAGTATGTCGCACCCTATCTCTTTTGAGTATCCACATACTCAAGCACTAAAATGAATCATACAGAGAGATTTACTGTTTGAAAGAAGAAAAAAGCAAGCCTCGTGACTTGGTTGCTCTAGACATTTCTATAGTTTTCTTTAATATCAGTCCTTATATGATCATTTATTTGAGGAAATGTTCTTCTCTGAATGTGATTCTACTTATTGTCTGTATTATTTGTTTGCAATTCAAATGCCATAGAACATTGGAATATATAAAAGTAACAACAGTTTTGGAATTCTGAAAATGTAACATAAATTGTGTGACATTGGACATGTTATTAGACTTCCTCAACCTAGTTCACAGGGTACAGTGTTCCTCCTTTTTTGAGGTTTCACTTTCCACAATGTCAATAACCTGTGCTCAATGCAGTCCAAAAATATTAAATTACAAATTCCAAAAATAAACAATTCATAATTTTAAATTACAAGCCATGCTGAGTAGTGTGATAAAATCTCACTCCATCCTGCTTTATATCACCAGGATATGAATAATCCCTTTGCCCACTTTATACACTTGTTTATACTACCCACCCGCTGGGCCTCAACATCATCTGCTTCTGGCATCCAACCATAGACATCATTATGGCCAGATGATCCTGGATCACCCAGAGCCGATGATCTCCCTTCTGACATAGTTTCAAAAGATCAGTAATTGCCTTACATTACAATACCTGCATCATGAGCCTCATTTCAACTCATTGTGTATGTGTTATATCATCTCACATTATAACAAGATGAGTACAGTACGGTAAGATATTCTTAGACAAAAAGAGAAAGAGAAAGAGACAGACGGAATCCACATAACTTTTTTACAGTATATTGCTATATTTCTATTTTATTATTAGTTGTCATTAATTTCTTACTGTGTCTAATTTATGAATTAAATATTATAGTATGCATAGAGAAAAACCACAGTATAGTCATTCCCATCCCATGTCCAGGATTCTCCACAATACCAAAACCTCCAGATTCCTAAGTCTCTTATACAAAATGGCATAGTATTTGCATATAACCTACACACATCCTCCCATATAATTTAAATCATCTCTAAATTACTTATAAACCTAATATAATGTTATGTAAATAACTGTTATACTGTATTTTAAAATGTGTGTTATTTTATTGTTTTATTACCTTTTTTTTTTTCAAATAGTTTCAGTCCATGGTTGCCTGAATTCATGGATATGGAACTCATGGACACAAAAGCCAACTTTATATATAGCATTAGCTATTACATACAGTGTCGTGCATCCACTGGAGGTCTTGAAACATTCCCTGAGGATAAGGGGGACTACTGTATTTGTAGGTATAGAGAGACCTAAGTTGCTGCAAAGCAGCCTAGTAAAGTGAGACGGAACAGAGGGTATTAATTAAAAGGATGGCTTCTGGAGTCAGACAGTTAAATTTGAATCTACCACTTTGCTTATGAGGTTTATGTGTTATGTCAGTGTTTTCAATTATTGTTAATTTTATTGCCGTGACATAAATCTTAAATAATGATTATCATATTGTTCACTTTTAAAATATGTTTTTATGGCTGGGTGCAGTGTCTCACATCTGTTATCCCAGCAGTTTGGGAGGCCAAGGTGGGCAGATCGCTTGAGCCCAGGAGTTCGAGACCAGCCTGGGCAATGTGGCAAAATCCCGTCTCTACAAAAAATATTTTAAAATTATCCAGGCGTGGTGGCATATGCCTGTAGTCCCAGCTATTTCAGAGGTTGAGGTAGGGGGATCCTTTGAACCCAGGAGGTGGAGGCTACAGTGAGCTGTGACTGTGTCACTGCACTGAAGCCTGGGTGAGAGAGTGAAACCCTGTCTCAAAAAATACAATGCAATACAATACAATACAATACAATACAATATATAGACTCATTTAAATTCTGTACACTTATCAAGTTTGGTTAAATTATAAGCTAAAATGCATCCAAAAACTGTGGATAGCATGTGGCTTCCATAACATATTTCTAGGTGGGAGATGAGATCTGTCTGAAAACTGGAAATACTTGGTGATATAAATGACTTCAGTTAAAATTCATTTTTTAAATTTGGCAAATATAAAATTGTACTCAGTGAGAAAATAATTAAAACAAAGAATGAAGTTGCTTGATTTTTAACAGAGGCAGCCCAGAATATGGAGGCTCAAGAAAGATGATTATTTCTCTTCCATCTAGTACTTTAGAGGTGAAAGGCTCCACATTAATTATCCATGAGCTCACTTAGGAATCTGGTTTATTCTATATTGTCACTCTACAGACCTCTAAATGTTTTCCATGTTCACATACTTGAGGCTGGCTCACTGGTACCACCTTCTTATTCTGGGTGAAGCACAGGCATTTTTCCTGTTAAAGTATATGGCTCAGAATTTGCACACATTCCTTTAGATTACATGTCACTAGTTGGAACTTGGATCCACGTCCATCCCTAGCTGAAAAGAAACTATGTTTTCTAGCATGTCTATGTTCCAGCTTTAAAGAAAGGTGAGAATGGATACTAGAGGACAATTTGCTTTGTTACAACTCAGTTAATATTTCTAGGCACATTAAAATGATGACTCCTAATTCAAATTCATGTCTGAGTCTGGATTTCAGACAGCGTAAACTGAAGAGGGAAGTGAGGATACAACAGAGATAGGGAGGTAGTAATACCAATAGTTAGGTATATTTACCATTTTTGTCATCTTTTTGAAATATTTTCATAAGTTCTTTATCCTCTCATGAACCGATATTTTCTCTATAGACACTCAGTTTTTACACTGCTCTCGCTACAAAAGTGCCCTATAGGGTTCCAAAGCATGTGCAGAGAAATAGTTTGGTGGAGACCTTTGGTGAACACTTTATTTTCATATTTCTTCTAGCTTCAAAGAACAAAATCTATCCAAACTCCCTCAATAAAATGGGAATCGTTAGGGATGTAGCAAGCTCACAGGCATCAAGACCATTGGGGTCTCACAGGAGCATTGTGGTTGGATGTGGGAAGGTTCCATAAAATATTTTCTTCCCTTCTCTGTACATATGCTTCTTTCTTCTTAGTCAAATAACTTTTTAAACTGTGCTGCAACTTTTCTTTACAGATTTTACTCTACTGATGACTAATAGTTTATGCATAGGCATGGCTCTTAGCTTTCAGTTCAGCTTTCTTTTATCCAAATCCCACGTACTTCATAAATTTTTATTAAAAGTTTCAAATGTGAATCTGATTAGTTGTCAATTCTTAGATACTGTAAGACAATTTCTTACAACTACTATGATTGTGAATAAAATATTTCAAAAGAACTATTTGCAGGTCAAGCTAGGCTTAGTGGACTTTTATCATTCTGTCATGAATATACTTTGTACCTCTGTTCTTAAGTCATTTATATGTTGCACCTGTCTGGTTGTTTTAAGGTTAGGAAAACAACAACCCCCACAAAAACTAAATCTGCTGTCTTTATCTCATGAAATTCACAGCCTGTTTTTTAAAGCTTTTTTATACTGCGAACTCAAAGGAATGTTAATATAGAAAAAATAATGCATTAAATTATACACATAAAACATATGTCTTTAAAACATGGAAACACCCAAACTTCTGTTTAATTTTATATTAAAAATTGATAAATTTTGTAGGTATATACAACTTACACATTCTGAAACAGAGAAAGACTATTGGGTACTTTTTATAAACATTGAAAAGAAGTTCATATGAGAACAGTAATATTAAAATGAAGCCATTTCTTTTAGAAATCTGTCTTATTTGAAAAATTTCTTAGGGTATAGACTTAATTTTGTTGTTTACTCAGTTAAATTTATATATACTGACCGTCATAGCTTGAACTATATACATCACATGGAAAACATTTTGCTTTTTTTGTATTTATATTCTACAGTGAAGTGCTCATTGATATTGTCCACAAATAGAATTTATACATAACATTTTTATATAAAAGGAATCAAATATGCTACATTTTATTTCCAAACTAATCAGACTAACTTGGGCTTTGTCTAAAGACAAAAAGTAAAAATATAAAGAAGGAAAATAATATTAATAATTAGATCAAATATGTTTCTGTAATGAAAAATGAATTTTTACTTATTTTAATTTTCAAAATCCCTATAGTAGTTCTCTGATGAAGAAAAGTTTTATAACCATCCTCTGTAATTTTTATAGTAAATTTGGAAGTTAAGGGTCTCTTTATGCTTAAACTGCAATGTCAATTATTACACTATACTCATTCTGGTAGCTAAATAAATTATTTGAAAAAATGAACATTTTGCCATAAAATTCAATTGGGTAAAAAAAATTGATAATAAAATGTATAACATCTTAAAAATTGATAGCTTATGAAACTGTGTTTTTAAAAATAATTTGAAGCAAAAAGATCACAGGCATCTGAGTTTTTCAAAACAAAATTTATCAGATAATACAAATATTACCAAATAAAGGAATAATCTAATAAATGAAATGATAATTTGATTGGTGTACATGTCAATTCATTAATTAGTTTAAGCTTACTAAGCAAAATTTATGAGATATCTATTTTGTATCAACTACTATTTTAGCTGCTGGACATAGAGCAATGACTGAAAGTATTTCGTGATCTAGTGGACATATATTTTAGACAATAAAATAAACAACAACAATAAAAAATATGTGTACACATGCACACTGTGAGAGGTGATAGTCCTGTATAAAAAAAAAAAAAAATAGGCCACTGCAATAGTAAAGAGAACAGCAATTTTTGATAGAGGAGTTATTTTTCAGAGACCTGATTAAAATAAGAAAAATAGAAACAAGAGATAAAGCAAAAATACCTACAGATATGTGAGCTATTGAATGAATGAGTCACGAAAAAATTCTACCTATCAGAATAACTTGTTAAAGCCAAGTTTATTAACCTACTGCAGTAAAGGAGAGATTCAGAATGTGGAGTATCTCACATTATTGAGGTTTTGAAGGCCAGGACAGAGGTTGTGACTGCAAATCTAAGAGTGAGCACAGCTGAAAGTTGCTGAACTTCCCAGCAAAACCGTAGTCAATTGCCAACACTCAGAATCATGAGCCAATTACATTGTTATTGTCTTAAATTTGGGGGTGCGTATTATGTAGTATTAAGTAATACCAATAAGAACTTGAAAATATTAGTTACTGATGACTAAATAAATTAAATTGCACTATAGATACAGCCATTTTCTTCAGCATTTTATCAGTTTTTCTGATTTAATATTGAGCAATATTACATAGCCTACACTGAGCAATTGATCCAATAAGATTCCCAGATCATTATATTTCCACATAACCCTTCATGATTAGATTTTAATCTTTGTTTCATTTCGTTTAGCAGTAAATCAAAGTAACTTTGAAAGATCCCAATTAAACAACAACAACAAAAAACCCAAATTAAGAGTAATCAAAATACAATATATGTGTTTATATAATTTTAAAATTTAATGTTCATAAAATATTGTTTTTAAATATAAACCTTGTATGGAATCATCCTACAAACTCTAGAATATATTTAAAATATGTTGCTATGAAAATTATCAACAAAACAGCAGTTTAAATGACTTGATCTTAAAATCAATATTAAGAAGATGGCAGACATGCCATTTTCATTATATTTAACTTTATGTATGGATTAGAAGTTTTGGTTTCCTGTGTTTTTCACATGACTTGGAAGCAATCCAGTACTCAGGCAGGAACGTTAAGAACTGTGTAAGAATATAGAACCAGAAGGCAAGAATATGAGCTAAATTTTTTAGTACCTATTTAACACTTTGTTTATGAGGTTCTTAAATATTATTCAAGGGTTACAATTCGATGTAGACTACCATATTTGTCAATTCAATGTATAGAAATTAATTAAATAACAATGAGAAATAAACATATGACTAGAAGAAGAGACAGAAAAAGCTATTGAGATTTTGAAGATGATAACTGTGTATAAGTTAATTAAAGCACTACAATTCTTCTTTGGAAGGCAGGATGATAATAGATTCAATTGAAGAAAAATTAGAAGTGAGAAAACTAGGTCAATGGCAGATTTTCCATCTGTCCCATTCTAAAAGATTTTGATTAATGACAAACTTTCTTCTTTCCATTTTTTTTCTCTCTTACTCTTCCATAGGTTTCTCCTTTTGGCCTTTTAACTTTTTTTTTTTTTTTTAATTTTTAAAACATATGATGGGCCTCCAAAAATTATAAAAGTAATCAATTAAAATTGAAAAAGGCAATTTAGCAAAACAACCAGCTCTATTTATTAAGCTCCTACTCAATGTTTCAAGAAACGAACTGGTCACTGGAGGGGGTAACAGGTCTAGTTGCTGGGCTGAAGAAAAACCTAGCAAACGTTAGTAACAGTGAGACTACCTTTTATATGTATACTTACCCACAAACATTTTATTAGCTAAAACACCAAAAAATGAAAATGCTATTTAATGTCTTTTTCATTTATTTCAAGGAAACAAATGCAAAATTAAAAGTAAAATGGAAAAAAAAAAGATGTGGTTAGAAGTATATTTGATAGTTTAGGAAAAGATCGCTATTTATAAAAGGAGTAAACTGTGTTAAAAATACGTGTGAGCAATAGATATGCAATATGATGAAGGAAAATTTGAGGATAAAAGAGATAACTGGAATTTCATAATTAACGCAGCTCCCTAAGTGATATGTAGGCATTCTGTGGGTGATCTTGTATAGGAATTGCTTGTAGGTGTTAATGTAAGGCTTGGAAAAGTGCACAGAAAGCACATGCCTGGGCTCCCTGATAGAAATCAATGAAAATGTTTGTTTAGTAAGAGAACTATGTAAGTGATAATTTTCCCTAAGAACCCAGGACTACAAATACGTTAACAATATTCCATAAAACAATTATGTGTTGAGAGTAATAGAAAAATGAATGTAGCAATCAGATACTTTGAGAAGGGGGAGAAAAGGAACATTGTAGAATGTTCCTCTCTTTTCTCATTTCAGAGAGACCCTCAAATTAGTGGCTAAAATATTTATTAATTAACCAGTGTATTATGTGTGTAAAATTTTATATTTCTAGATAACTTAGTTATTCATGAATTATCTAAGCAGTTTATGTCCATCTTCACTAAGATGCCCAGGTGTGTTGGTTTATCTAAGCAGATTTACCACTAGAAGAGAGAGAGAGAGAGAGAGAAGAGAGAGAGAACACAAAGGCGAAGAGAGGAGAGGAGCTGAGAGGAGAGGAGAGGAGAGGAGAGGAGA
>NW_012117766.1:235917-246335 GCF_000951035.1 Colobus angolensis palliatus
GAGAGAACACAAAGGCGAAGAGAGGAGGGGAGAGGAGAGGAGAGGAGAGGAGAGGAGAGGAGAGGAGAAGAGAGGATTATTCAGGATGGATGCAGTATTTTTTCTTTAGTATTATGTAATATCATTTTATGTGTTGTTTAAATTCTTTTGAGAACTCTCAGTTTTATTTTAAACTTTTCTAAATATATTTCATGTACTTTTTTTTGCTCAAAATTATTCCTAGGTAATATTTGTTGTAATCACTTTTTAGAGAATAAAAATATATCTAGATGTAAAATTAAATGTATAAAGACTTACTCTACTTTCTGTTTCAGATAAAAACAGTTAACTTTTTGTATATTTTCTAAGATTAACAAGTTTTGTTAAAATTTCAAGAGAATTTGATTACTAAAATTAAAAGAAATAAACTATTTGTATTGCCCAATGACTCCTATGCTGACATACACTCCTTTCTTCTAAAGCTTTTACTTTCTCACTTAGGAATTTAACCCACTTATGCCTGAGGTAGCAATTTTTTTTTAATTTTTGCAATCAGATCTTGGCAATGGCCTTGAGCAGTAGGATATAAATAACTCCCACATATGCAGTGTTCCAATAATGGAACACTAGTCATAAATGGGTTGAGAGCGTTTGAATACCTGTGGTATCATTAGGGTCAAAACAGACAATTTTTAATTCACTGACCTTTAAAATTTGGAAGGGGACCCCAATATTATTATGCCATAGAAATATCTGTGATATAGTGCCATAATTATATTCTGATATTATAATGAGTAACATTGTTATATGATGTAGTCTAGTGACCAACAGGGTATAACAAAAATTAAAATAGATTTATCCCAGGAGAACCTGGGTTTTGTAGGAAGAAATGTACAGAGGAAAATAATATGTCCACTGAGTGGTGGAAACAAAACTATTTAAGAGCCAATGCAGGACTATGATCCCATTTTTCTTTTTGCGAATCATATCACCATGCTATAAACCCTCCTGTAGCACTAAATACGTACTATTCCTAAAATATTTTTGTAAAAAGCTTTGAAATCTTGTTGGCATTATGGTTTCTGTAGTCACATAGGTTGTAAAACATCCAACCCTAACTTAGAATATCTGTTTTGTGTGTATGTGTGTGTGTGTTTCTGTAAACAGGACAGATACTTTAGAATTGGGGATTAATAGTCATTTACTCTTCATTTCTGTGGTTTTCTGAAACATTAATTTATTCATTTATCAATACAAATTTTCTGCTTATTTTCCAAATGTCAATCACACTGTAAATTCACTTGTATGACATGAACTGAAGATCACAAGGGGGAAAATATCCATTAATTTATTTTAATAAAGCTCCTAGTAGAGTATAAAGGAACAGGTAGAAATATATATCTGTATAGCTATATAAACATATAGCTATATAGATATAGATATCAATGTAGCTAAATATATCTATATCTATATAGCTATATAAATATATAAATATATCTATCTATTTAAATATATAGCTATAGAAATCTCTATGGCTATATATTTAGCTATATATAGATATAGATATCTATATAGCTATATAGATAGCTATACAGATATAGATATCTATATAGCTATATAGATAGCTATACAGATATATATTTAGATATATCGATATAGATAGATATATAGCTAAACTTAATTCAAAAGTGAAGGTGATTATATCTGAAGCCTAAATAAAATTAGGCAAGAAAAAAATAAGTTTTGGGCTAACTAAAATTAAAGCATGTCTGTGATAATAAGAGCATCATATAATAAATGCTGTGATTTATCTGAAATTTCATTGTGTTTATGTTTTTCTAATGTCAAGTATAAATGTCTTTAATTATCTCTAGAAAGCTTCAAAATATAGTCATATTTTTTACCTATGCAGTTGTTTTTATTAACTACCACAGTCTTTACTATCATACCTTACATTTGCTTTTTCCTTTGGGCCTACTCTTTTATAAATATTACCTACCTTTAATATTCTAACTCATCTCCCTACTATAACTCAAAATATTTTATGTCATTCTATTTTGAAATATTTCAGCAATTAAGTTCGTGCTCAGTGATTTAAAAAAATTATCTACTGTCTTGGTTTTTCCAAAACTGTTTCCTGGTTTGTTTGAAAGTACTTGGGAAAGAAGTCTGGCAAAATCTGTTCTACTCCCTTTGCCATTTCTTACAAGCTGTTGACCTTGGGTGATTTTTAAAGCTAGCTTAATCTGCATTCACTGCTCCACTGATAGGTTAATGCTGTGAGAAGTTTAGTGATTCTTAAAGCTACCAAGCCAGCCATTCCTTGCATTTTTGTAGAATTTTCAGCTTTTTCTAAAGATATTCATATGTTACTAAGATTTTCTTTTTCATCGTGAATAGCTTGTTACTGATTACTTCAATGCATATCATGCTGGGAAACATCACATATGACCTAACATGAGTTTCACATTAAAACTTACATTACTCCCCATATGACAATTTTGCATGAGTCATTTCTTACTAAAGAACCACATGTTGTAGCAGAATATATTACAGTGAATTTGATTTTTTTTTTTTTTTTTTGAGATGAGTAGTTAGACATATGGGTCCGGAGTTTAGAGGAAACATCTGAACTAAAGATATAAATGCTAATTATCTGAGCATGGTTTTTTATTGAAGTCCTGCTAGTAAATGAGATTACACATGCAGGAAAAGAATAAACAGTGAAAAGACAGGGGACTGAGCAGGAAGAGCTTCACTTTTGTATAACCATGATTCTTAAAAATGAAATGGAAAAGGAGTGACCAGAAAGTCTAAAGAAAAGCAGGAAAATGAGTAACAGCATCCAAGGGAAGAAGTAAACCCACAATTTAAGCATTCTCGTTTAATTATCATCTTCCTATCTTATGCCACTTTACTAATAACTTCAAAAAATTTAAGTAAAATTAAAATAACATTTAAAAAAGTGCTAATATATTAGAATGTTTATAAAATGCACCTGTAGTAATATATTTAGGAATTTAAAAACAGATGTTTACACTGTTGGTGGGAGTGTTAACTAGTTCAACCATTGTGGAAAACAGTATGGCGATTAGTCAAGGATCTAGAACTGGAAATACCATATGACCCAGCCATCCCATTACTGTGCATATGCCCAAAGGATTATAAATCATGCTGCTATAAAGACACATGCACACGTATGTTTATTGCAGCACTATTCACAATAGCAAAGACTTAGAACCAACCCAAATGTCCATCAATGACAGACTGGATTAAGAAAATGTGGCACATATACACCATGGAATACTATGCAGCCATAAAAAAGGATGAGTTCGTGTCCTTTGTAGGGACATGGATGCAGCTACAAACCATCATTCTCAGCAAACTATCTCGAGAACAGAAAACCAAACACCGCATGTTCTCACTCATAGGTGGGAACTGAACAATGAGATCACTTGGACACGGGAAGGGGAACATCACACACTGGGGCCTATTGTGGGGAGTGGGTAGCGGGGAGGGATGGCATTGGGAGTTGTACCTGATGTAAATTACGAGTTAATGGGTGCTGACGAGTTGATGGGTGCAGCACACCAACATGGCAAATGTATACATATGTAACAAAACTGCACATGTACCCTAGAACTTAAAATATAATTTAAAAGATAAAAAATAAAAGTAAATAAATAAATAAAAATGGGTGTTTATTCTTCACATGTGTGTTTGTATATTTATGTATATGTGTTTGCATTTTTTACGTAATTTGTGTGCATATTACTTTTTTTTTTTTTGCCTTTAATCTCTCCTAACAAAATGTCGAGTAAATGACTTCTGTGCAGGCTAGTAGAGATACCATATAGATGTGCTCACTTTGTGAAACGGTATAGAGAGGAACTTCTATAAAGGATTATATGCACATAAAATCCAACAGATATGCCAAAGAAAAATGGCATCTCTACCTTGATTCACAATGATACATGGAATTTAAAAGGAACAGAGAAGGCATTAGTAACTATTCAAAAATTTATGCAAAAATTCAAAGACATGTAATACTGCCAAGGAGCCAAGAACCACGACTGAGGAAATGGAATCCCACAGTTAGAAGATACCAACTACAATAAATGAGAAGAACAGTAGTGTGAAACTGAACAAGGGTACATTGTGAACTTTGTATTTTCTGATAAAACAGGAACATATAGAGAAAGGCAGTATATGAAAAATATATTAAAAAATCATTGTTAAAGTACTTTCTGAGTAGTAGAAATAACTAAAAGTACAGTGAAAGATAAATAGAAATCTTATGTATCAGATGTAGAAACAGATCTTTGAAAATCAACTGTATAACTCACAACTACTACAATCCTGGTCCAATTGTACTGGACTCAGTTTTCAGCACTAGGACAAATATAAACCCTTGTGATTGAGTTGATGAGATTTTCTACTCTTTTTCAGGTGGCTCTCAAGTCCCACACTTAAAAGTAATTTGTAAGCCTCTTAATACCACCTTCCTCTGGGTGTTGTCTGCAGAGATAAAGGAGTAAAAGATGATGAGAATGAACAGATATTCTTACTCTTTCTTCAGAAGACTTTCCAGCCCTTTTTCAAAATTGACTGCACAGTATTAACAAGTTTATATTTGTATACCTTTCCTTCATGCCTTCAGCTGTACAGTTTATGTCTCTGCTCCCCTATGGATAGGTATGCTTTTAACTTGCTTTGTTTAATATTCTTCTCTAAGTCAGATAGCTTGAAGATTTTGAATTACAGCATTGTCCTATAACAGGTAGAACACTTTTGGGTTTGGGCTGCTTATTATTTAACGTAAACTTCATCAGAACTTTTTTACTGGGCTTATTCTATTCATGATGAAATTATTTAATGGATTGGACTTGGCAGGCTGTAATCCAGAATGTGGTTTTATTTCTTTATATCAGTGGTTTTAGAATATGCTGTCAGATCTCCCTTTCCTACACTAAGGCACTATTTCATGAAAATTCTAGAACCTTTTAAATTCACTTTTGAATATTAAAAAAGGTTTCTTTTTCTTTTGAAAATACAGTTTTTATAATTATATTTCTTATTTAATTTAATACTTTTTTTTTCCCTTCTCATAAAAGCTCAGGTAGGCCTGACCAACATTTGGTGGATGACAGTGTAGAAAGTTACGTAGATAGTAAATACAAATGTTAAAGCCGGTGATATCTTAGTATAGCTTCTGGAATCCCTTTCTGGCAGAGTTTAATGTTTCCTCAAAATATATAGCATACTTTTGTTAGTATTCTGAAGATGAATGACTTAACATTGCACTGTTCCCTAATAGATGATGGTGTGTTGTTTGATTCCCTCTTCAAATCGTGCATCCAATGAGATATCCAGTGGATAAAAGGGGCTCTTATTGTTGGAGCTACCCTTGCCTGGGACTTCAGAGCTCTTGGTCAAGTTCCCTGTAAAATAACTCTCCAACCCAGCTCCTTATTGTGTACATACATAACCTAGCCAAACTCCAGAGGTTCATGTTGATCTCAGTTCTAACAGCAGAGACAGATGCTACTATCTTCTTACCTTCAAATTTTCACTGAAGAGCATTAAATACAAGTCCCTGGGCTATTTCAAGACCAAAAGACATATATAATGACTGAGTAGATGTTATGAAGTCAGTTGACTTGAAATGGTAAAGGTCCAGATGGGTGGAAGTAGCACAGAATACACACAGCTTTCTTCAGACAATTCTCTATCAATCCTCTCTGAAAATTGGTCTCCTGCTTTCCCCTTTGTACCATTAGGGCTGGGAATGAGCTAAATTTTCCTTCCTTCAGCAAGACCTCTATCTGAAATTTGAGTGAAACTTGTCACCTGTTGTCCCCAGGTTTCCATTCTCATCTAAATTGAGAAAATGGAAAAATGTTTTCTTTTTAACAACCCGTTATATATTTAAGAATCATTTCTTAACCATTTAAATCAGGAAAAGGTGATGATGATAAAAATGTTAGTTATTAAAAAACGTAATGTATAGACTCTTATGATTGAATAAAAAGAATGGTGTAGTGATAAACCAAATGAAGGAATTATTGTTTGGAGGCAAAATTCACTGATTTCATTATTGAAAGATCATTTGAATATTCTGGGGAACAGCTTAGTTTAATTTGTTTGAATAAAAATGCTTCATGAACTAAAATTAAGAAAAACAGGACACATATTTCTAAATTTCAATATATAATTTAATATTTGAGCTAAATATTTGGTATTAATGTAGTTCTTTAACAAATAGTCTTTACTAAATGAAATTGGTATACATATTATTTAAATATTTGTTATTAATATCATTACTCAGTGGAATTTAAAAATTATAATATCCTGAAAACTATGTAAAACAGCAATTGCAATTAGAATATTCTTTGCATGGTGGAAAATAATGTGTTCTTTTAAAGAGACAGGAGGACATTATCATTAAACAACCAGGGAAACAGTATCAGATACTATACTTCTGATATCTAATAACATTCACAGTTGATATTGTCAAAGTTGCATCACATCATTTCATTATACTGCAGAAGTTGTTTAGGAAAGATCTAAATATGTCATGTTTTATGCTTTGTACAACTATATCTTTAGTAGCTACAGGCACTGGGTAGTGAGAGCTCCATTTTACCTTTAAATCTAGATTAGCAAATTTAGAGTAGAAAACCGAAATTTTGATCAACAAACATGTCAATATCAGAAGTGGCATTACAAAAAATGTGGGATAAACTAAACTAGTACGGAGTAAATGTTGTCTAATAAAAATAAAGCACACATAGAAAAAAAGATAAACATGCCTCAAGTAAAAATTCTACAACACCATTGGAATCATTCCTTATTACAAGAGTTAATTAAAAAAAAAAATCTGCCTGGTGCGGTGGCTCACGCCTGTAATCCCAGCACTTTTGGAGGCTAAGGTGGGCGGATCACGAGGTCAGGAGATCAAGACCATCCTGGCTAACACGGTGAAACCCCGTCTCTACTAAAAAATACAAAAAAAAAATTGCCGGGCATGGTGGCGAATGCCTGTAGTCCCAGCTACTCGGGAGGCTGAGGCAGGAGAATGGCGTGAACCCTGGCAGTGGAGCTTGCAGTGAGCCGAGATTCTGCCATTGCACTCCAGCCTGGGTGACAGAGCAAGACTCCATCTAAATAAATAAATAAATAAATAAACAAACAAAAAAATAAATATAAAAATCCAGGCTGCCTTTCAGAGTTTCAGGCAATTTCCATTAGGTTTAATGTTCAAGCATGGTGTTGACAGGGGAAACAAAAATATTTAAACATTGGAAATTTTAAAGTGTAATTTGATTCGACAATTACTTTTTACATATCTTTTACGTGGATAAGACAATTCAATTTTTTATTGGTTATAAAGAAGACAGTTGACTTGATGAGCTCAGAGTATCTCCATCTTTGTTGTTTTAGTTTTCTCAATATATGGCCTTACTCATGATAAGATTGCTAAATCCTCTCAAAGGGTTAATTTCCTGATAATTGATAGGTAACAGTACTCTCATTAACTTTTCAAGAGATGTATTTATTGCAAAGAATATTCTTGCCTGATATATTCTTAATTAAAAATTAGGCTGTTGGCGTTAAATTTCTTGTATATATCCTTTGTTAATGTGCTAACCTGGGAAACAATGTGATCTCCCAATAATGATTTTCACCATTTATGCAAATAGCTTAATAAGGACAGGCTTAAGAAGCTTGCTTCACTCTATGAACCTGGCTCTTGGCCTTACTTTGATTTTAATTGACCTTTCAAAGTTTGGAGAAGAGAATGGCCTTCCAAATGAAACTCTGCATCCCAAGAGAGATATATGATAGAAAAAGGACTATGAGACAAACAGATATTCAGGTTTTTACAAGCTATTTTTGTCAATTAAAACTCCAGTACCTAGTACAATGAACTACCTTCATTTCACAGATGGCATTATTTTATTACTTATCCATAGCAAGTCTTTCCCTAGAGATGAAACAGGGAAGGGGATCTTAAGCTATATTTAAAGCACAGATTACTATACTTTGGAACAGCATACCTTTCTAAGGATCTGATGAAAACTCATAAGCATTCTCTCTAGAGAAAGTCACAAATACATATATCTGTACAGGAGAATACTACTCAACAATAAAAAGGAAGGAACTGCTGGTATGGCAATACAAATAAACTTCAAAAACATTATCTCTAGTAAAAGAAACTAGAAATTAAAAATACATATGATTTTACTTATATGCAACTTAGCAAAACTAAGCTATAATGATGGAACATAGATACAATGTTTACCAGAGACTACCATTGAGACTACTACAAAGAAATACAAAACACTGTCTTGAGTGTTGAATATGTTCTATATGCTGACAGTAGTTGTAATTACAGAGGTACTTTTATTGGTTAAACCTCACTTTAATTTATAAAAGTTAAACTTCAATAAATTTTCTTTAAAAAAGTCACATACAGGCCAGGCACGGTGGCTCATGTCTGTAACCCTAGCATTTTAGAAGGCTGAGGTGGGAGGATTGCTTGAGCCCAGGAGTTTGAGACTACCCTGGACAACATAGTAAGACTCCATCTCTACAAAAAAATAAAAATAAATAAATAAATAAAAAAAAAAAAGAAAAAAAATAGCCATATGTGGTGGTGGGTGCCTGTGGTCCCAGCTACTTGGGAGGCTGAGGTGGGGGGATAACTTAAACCCAAGAGGTCAAGGCTAAAATGAGCCATGATTGTGCCACTGCACCAAAGCTTAGGCAACAGAGTAAGACCCTATTGAGAGAGAGAGAGAGAGGTAACATACCCACAGATTCAGGTGGTCCACAGACTGGATGAAGTCCTTCTATGTATCTCCTAAATATCTTTGAATCCAAGTCTGTAAATAAAATATGTAGCGCAAAGTGCATAATAAACAGTGGATTACATAATGAAAGCCCACAGTACCTTAGTATTTTCTCTGAAAGAAAGTGAGGAAGCATATATATTTTACACAAAATCAAACAGTACACAAAATTTTAGTGTTCATTGTTTGTATAGCCTTGAGCCCTAATAAAGATAATTCTGAAGTTAGCTCTAAAAATTATCGTAACTTATAATGAGAAACATATTCTTTGCATATATTTTCAAATATTCTGATAAATTCCAAAAAATAGGTATTGCATGTGTGCATGCACACACACACAACACACACACACAACACACACACATTTAACATAAATAAAAGCAGGGAGAAAGCAGAAGGATCTAAGTGTGAAGTGTTGGAGTTGACGGGAGTCATCCAGATTCTCTATTTTGCTCTGGAAACTAAGAAATGATGCCCTCTCTTGTTCAGTGAACCAAAGAGTGCAGGTATAGAATGTGGCCTTGAGGAAAGTGATACAGGTTTGCAGTAGTTGCTTAGGGAAATAAGAAGGAAATGATGTAAAACAAACAAAAGAAAGATCTGCAGAATGGCACAGACTATCCAGCTAAAACTGGAATCCAGAGATCTCTCCCATTGTGCTCCATAGTCTTGGAGGGAAGAAAAGCTACAGATGAATTATGATGGGAGGGAGAGGCTTGAAGGTTGATGTCTGAAGACCGAGAAGATATCATTGCTTGCGGGAGTGGAATCAATGCTACTGACACTGGGATCCATGCTAAAAGGATGGATCTCCTGGGTGGAGAAAGTTGATGAACTAAAGGAAAAGGAGGTAGTTCAAGGCACAGTCCTGAGGAGGCAAAGAAGTGAGTAGGTTAGAGTTCTGGAGAAAGAAGATGCTACAGGAAAAGCGTGGTATATTTTGGCCACTAAAATCTTAGCAGTACTGCGATGTGCTTTCTGAAATCTGGGCTTTATTATATTCTAAAACTGAAAGTGAGACTGCGCTTTCAATTGAATCAAAAACAGAATTGGTGGAAGTGACCTACTTACTAACTCACCAGGCATAGATGTAAAACTTAGTAGGAAAATAAATTACTTGGAAAGTTTGCTTTATCAAGATTAACTGGGAACAGAACATAAGAGATAGGAGAAGTGAGGGAGCAAGAAAGACCAAAGAGAGAAGAAAGATAAGTCATTTTGTTTGTTTTCCTGAGACATATAATTTTCAATCTCTTTGTCATGTTTATTCTAAATTCTAACTACCTCCATCCATCTACCCATCTATCTATCATCTATCTATCTATCTATCTATCTATCTATCTATCTATCTATCTATCTATCTATCCATCCATCCATCCATAATCATCTGTCTATCTTACAGTGTAAGCAACGTGGGCCTTCTCCCAATTATCTGATTATTTCAGTCTTAACGCAAGGTTAGATTCACTGTCCAAAGCCATATTCTGGTTCTGACGCAGGGATTTTCTCAGTGAAAATTCCTAGCAGATTCCCCACCAGTCTGATATCCAGGAGTGAAGCTGTATTACTTTTTTTTTTTTTTTA
>NW_012117766.1:248218-287549 GCF_000951035.1 Colobus angolensis palliatus
AAAAGATGGTCCTGAACAATGCTCCTAATGAATAGTAGAAACAGAGCCAATGGCTTTTGAAGGTGATTTCTCCCAGGCTATTTCCTGAAAGTCAGAAGAATTCTTTTTTTTTTTTTTTTATACTTTAAATTCTGGGGTACATGTGCAGAACATGCAGGTTTGTTACATAGGTATACACATGCTCTGGTGGTTTGCTTCATCAACCACCATCAACCCATCAATCCGCCACCTACGTTAGGTATTTCTCTTAATGCTATCCCTCCCCTATCCCCTCAATCCCTGACAGGGCCAAATGTGTGATGCTCCCCTCCCTGTGTCCATGTGTTCTCATTGCTTAACTCATTGTTCAATATGAGTGAGAATATGTGCTATTTGGTTTTCTGTTCTTGTGTTAGTTTACTGAGAATAATGGTTTCTAGCTTCATCATGTCCCTGCAAAGGACATGAACTTATCATTTTTTATGGCTGCATAATATTCCATGGTGTATATGTGCCATATTTTCTTTATCCGGTCTATCATTGATGGACATTTGGGTTGGTTCCAAGTCTTTGCTATTGTGAATAGTGCTGCAAGAAACAAATGTGTGCATGTGTCTTTATAGCAGAATGATTTATAATCCTTTGGGTATATACCCAGTAATGGGATTGCTGGGTCAAGTGATATTTCTAGTTCTAGATCCCTGGGGAATTGCCACACTGTCTTCCACAATGGTTGAACTAATTTATACTCCCACCAACAGAAGTTTTCCTATTTCTCCACATCCTCTCCAACATCTGTTGTTTCCTGACGTTTTAATGGTTGCCATTCTAACTGGAGTGAGATGGTATCTCATTGTGGTTTTGATTTGCATTTCTCGAATGAGCAGCAAGAACAGAAATCATGACAAACAGCCTATAGGAGAATTCTAAAGATACAGTATTATAAAGGAAAGAGACAAAGCTTAAGGGTGAGATTTGTTCTCCAAAGGGTCATATAGTCTAATTCAGGATCCAGAAACAAACATAACTGTAGGATCCAGGTAGATCCAATTGTATCTGAGGGAAGGAGCACAGGCTGGTTAAAAGAGTCAGTGGCAAATTGGAAAGTATTAAGTGATTTAAATTAGCAGTTACTATTCCCTTTAACTCATTTTTGATATGTGAAAAGGTGAATATTCCCAAATAATTTGATAATTTCAGAGGGGTTACAATAAAGATTTTTGGGTGAAATCTCTAAATATGTTAATTATGTAACAGAATTTAAAAGTGTAAACTGTACCGTTTGAGCCAGAAAACAGCCTGCAAGCAAGATGGAGCCTTAAGGGTGTCTGGTTTGTACTCTCTGATCTGAAGATAAAAGCATTTAGTTAGTAATCTGAAAGCTCAGGACCTTCCCCTGGGTGTCTCTGGCCTAATATGTTATGTCATACAATAACTTCAAGGTTCTTTGCTTTTATTTACTTAGCAGAACAATATTGGTGGTATCTGACAACTTACATTTTAGAATTGTTATGAGGGCCAAATAAGATAATGGAGAATTGGATCTGAAATGTTCAAAATGCTCCTGAAAAATACTTTTATTATTTACAATGGTGATTTATGAATCATGACAAAGATCTATCACTGATGAACAAATAATATATTGTTTCTGGGTTGTCACCTCTGTTTTCAGTCTAGAGAATTGTTTGTTGTACTGTCTTCATAAGAAACTATTATCACTTTAAAGTGTGTAAAATATCACTGGGCAAGCACAATTTATCACTTGGCCAGACTCATAGGAAGCTGGTTGACGTGTTAATTTAACAAGTGTTATTTCAGCTGTAAAATTTTGAATGGTTGCCTGGTCCCCTGAGATTTGAGGTAATCTTGATATGATTAATGCCGTAGTGGTTCTCTTTCAGTATGACTTGTAACTGAACTGAATTTTTAGAAAGCATCTTAATCGCACAATGGTGCTGTTAAATGAGTGCTTATGGATCTAGGAATGAAAGATGTTTTAACAATTTAAGTATTAGACTACACAGAGCAGGTAAAATTAACACCAGTTAAGACATTTTACAGAACTGACTGAGTTGTTCAATGGTTCTCATGGACAGCTGTAAAGTTCAGCCACTGTGTCCAAAAGGATGTATTAAGCTTGAGCTTGGTTTGGGAATTTGTCAATTATCAAATAGGTGAACTTTCATAAGCAGGGTCTAACTGCTCTGTAGAAGTTTGCAAATAATCCTCAGAAAGGCTCAGTTCCATGGAAAGCCTAATTTATACATGAGTGTAACTTGTACATCCAGTGGCATGAATGGGAGACTCTAGAAGCCATATCGATGAGCATCTGGAACTACATCAGTTCAGTGATTTCACTGGTCATATCTATTTTGTTTTTAAATTATATATAATTTAATAATATCAAAGATACATGTAGTGAAGATACAGTTGGATAAGTTTTGGAAAATACTACCCATATAAACCTACACATGAATTAAATGTGTATTGAAAAATCAAACACTCTAGTAAGTCACCTGATACCCCTTTTATGTGCACCCTTATCCTGTGAGGCATCTACTCTACTGGTTCTATAACCATAGATCCTTTTGTTTGTTATAAAATTTTATCCAAATAGAATTATACCTTTACACAATTTTCTCATATCTACCTTCTTTGCTCAATATGTTAACATTCATCAAGGTTGTTTGGCATATCAGTAGAACATTCCTTTCTATTGCTCTATCTCTCATTATTTTTCTCATTCTCTTTTGTTTAGCGTAAGGTTTTATCAAAATAAACATTTCAAATATTGGCTCTACTAATTTTGTAATGTTTGTCCATGTTCTATTGATTTCCTATCGTTTATTATTTCTTCTATTTGTTTTGAGTACAATTCACAATTTTACTGGCTTTTAGTTTAATTCTCAGGTTTATTAACGAATACAGAAAAAGAAAAAGAAAACTGTATATACTTATGATGTAAAATGTGATATTTTGACAAATAAATACAATGTAAAATGAATGAATCAAGCTAATTTACATACCTATCACTTCACATACTTATTTTTTCATAGTGAGACATTTTAGTAGCTACCCTCTTTACAATTTTCCAACATATAAATATATTATTATTACTGTAGGCACCATGCTGTACAATAGATTGCCAGTACTTATTCATCTTAACTGAGACTTTGTACATTTTGACCAATATCACCTCTTTCCATCTCCTTTTCTACCTACTGGTAAAAATTATTCCACTTGCTACTTCTATGTTGAGTTCAACTTTTTTAGAATGCACATATAAGTAACATTATGGAGTATTTGTCTTTGTGTGCCCAACTTAGTTCTTTTAGCAACATATATTCCAGGATTATGCACGTTGTTGGAAATGACAGAATTTCTTTTTTTCAGGCTGAATAATGTGTCGCTGTAGACATGCATTTTATGTACACATACTCTTTCTCTCTCTCTCTATTTATCTGTTCATCTGTTGATGGACCCTTAAGTTGATTCTAGATCTTGGATATTGGAAAAAATGCTATGATTAATATGGAAGTGGAGATAATTCCTTGACATATTAACTTCAGTTTCTTTTGACACATACCAGAAGTGTGATTGTTGCATCATATGGTAGTTCTATTTTTTATTTTTTAAGAACCACCATACTCCTTTCCAAAATGGAAATGTACTAATATATATTCCGACCAATACTGCACAAGGATTCCCTTTACTTCACATTCTCACCAACACTTGTCATGTTTTGTTTTCTTTTTGTATTTATAATGTTTTTAGTTGTAATTGAACAAAATATACATATATAACATTTAAAACATTGTTTTAATACGTTGCAAAATGGCTAAATAAAGCTAATTAATGTATGTATTACTTCATATACTTATCATCTTTTGTGGTCTTTTGTCTTTTTGATAATAGCTATTCTAATAGATATCAGATAATACCTCATTGTGGTTTTAATTTGCATTTACCTGATGGTTAGCGATGTTGAGCAATTTTCATATAATTGTTGGTCATTTGTATGTCTTCTATTATAAATGTCTACACTAAACATTTGCTCATTTTTTGAGTTGTTTGAATTATTTATATATTTTGAATATTAAACTTTTATTGGATGTATGATTTGAAATATTTTGTCTCATTCTGTAGGTTTTCTCTTCATTATGTTGTTTTCTTTTTGTGCAGAAGCTTTTTAGCTTGTTGTAACCTTAAGCGTGTAGCAAAAGAAGCTTATCTATTTTTATCGCTGTTGTCTGTACTTGTAAGGTAATATCCAATTTACTTTTTCCCCCGACCAATGTCAAGAAAGATTTTCCCTATGTTTCCTTTTAGTAGTTTACAGTTACAGGTCTTATATTTAAGTGTTTCATCCATTTTAGTTCATATTTGTATATGAGGTGAGATAAAGGTCTGATTTCATTATTTTGCAAGTGGATACTAAGTTTTTCCAACATTATTTATTCGAAGACTGTCCTCTCCACATTTTGTGCTGGCCCATTTGTTGAAGATCAATTGATGTAAATTTACAGATTTATTTCCAGGTTCTGTATTATTTTCCATGGGTTTATATGTCTGGTTTTATGCTATTGTCATGCTCTTTTGATTACTATACTCTTGTAGTATATTTTGAAATAAAGTAATGTGATGCCTTCAACTTTGTTTTATTTTGCTCAAGATTTCTTTGGCTATTCAGTCTTTTGTGGTTCCTTGAAAATTTTAGGATTGTGTTTACTGTTTCTACAAAAAAAATTATTGGAATTTTTATAGGGATTGCACTCAATCTGTAGATTGCTTTGAGTATCACAGATACTTTGATAATATTAATTTTCAAAACAATAAACATGGGATATATTTTCATTTATTTGTGTCTTCAATTTCCTTTATCAGTTCTATAAATGTCAGTGTATACATTTTTACCTCCTTATGTAAATTAATTCCTAAGTATTTTAATTTTTTAAGACTATTATAAATGATACAATTTTATTAACGATCTTTTTACAGAGGTTTTTGTTAGTGTATAGAAATGCTCCTAATTTTTATATCTTGATTTTGTATCCTATAACCTCACTGAATTTATGTATTAGTTCTAACAGCTATTTGTTCAATTATTTAGCATTTTCAGTGTAAAAGATCATGTCATCTGCAAACAATTTTACCTCTTATTTCCAAGTTGGATATCTTTTATTTATTTTTCCTGCTTAATTGCTCTGGCTAGGACTTCCAGTGCTATATTGAGTAGACGTAACTCGAGTGGCATACTTGTCATGCTCCTGTTGAGTACAATGTTAGCTTGTGTGCTTGTCCTATATAGCCTGTATTATGTTGAGGTACATTCTTTCTCCAATTTGTGAGAGTTATCTTTTCATTATAAATTGATGTTGCATTTTTAAATGCTTTTTTGGCTCTATTGAGATAATCTTTTGATTTATATCCTTTTTCTGTTAATATGGTACATCACATTGATTGATTTGCATATGTTGAACCATTTTTACATACCATAAGTATATGCCACTTAATTACAGTGTATAATCTTTTCAATATGATGCTCAATTTGGTTTGTGAACACTTTGTTGAGAATGTTTACACCTGTGTTTACTGGGGATATGGATCTATAAATTTCTTTTCTTGTAGGCTCCTTCTCTTGCTTTGGTCAGGATAATGCTGGTCTCATAAGAATTTGAAAGTGTTCTCTCCCTTCAGATTTTATGGATAAATTTAAGAAGTATTGGGATTCATTTTTCTTTAAATAACTGATAGAATTTACCAATGAAGCCATCATGTTTTGGGCTTTACTTTTTGAAAGGCTTTTGAATACTGATTCAATCTCTTTACTTATTATGATCTGTTCAGACTTCCTGTTTCTTTATGATTCAGTCTTAATTGGTTGGATGCTCCTAGAAATTTACCCATTTCATCTAAGCTCTCTATCCAATTTTTGGCATGTAATTGTCCATATTAGTCTCTTCTGATGCTTGAATTTCTGTGGTATCATAGGTTTAATGACTCTGTTTCTTTTATAATTTTATTTATTTTAGCTTTTTCTATTTTTTCCCTTTGGTAGTTCAAAGTCTGTCAGTTTTATCTTTTCAAAAAAACATTTCTTTTTAAATGATCCTTTTATTGTTTTGTAGTCTTTCTTTCATGTATTCCTCCTCTGGTTTGTGTTTTTTTCCTTTATTCTGCTGTGTTTTGGCTTGGTTTGTTCTTTTGCTACTTCATTGAAGTGTTAAGTTGTTTATTTGAGATACATTTTTCTTAACGTGGGTGTTTAACAATGTGAAATTTCATCTATGTTTGCTGCATCCTGTATGTTTTAATATGCTGTGTTTTCATTTTCATTTATCTCAAGAAGATATATATTGTTTTCCCTTTTGATTTTTTTTTTTTTGAGCCACTAGGTATTTAGAAGTTTTTGTTTTATTTCCACATATTTATAAATTTTCCAAGTTTTCTTCTCTTATTGACATTGTTTCATGCCATTGGGATCACAAAAAAACTTGATATAATTTAAAACCTTAAAAAAATTGTTAAGACTAGTTTTGTGGCCTAACAGGTAACCTCTGCTACAGAATGTCCTGTGTATGCTTAAAAAGAATGTATATTCTGCTGCCGTTGCATGAAATGTTACATATATGTCTTTAAGGTCCTTTTGCTTTATACAATTGTTCAAGTCTGTTTTCTATTGATTTTCTGTCTGATTTAACCATTGTTAAAAGTGTGGAGCTGAAGTCTTACTCTTATTGCATTGTTTTCCATTTCTTCTTTCTAATTTTGTCATATTTGCTTTACAAATCCATATATTTTGATGTTGAACAAATACATATTTACATTGCTTTTCATTTTTATGCAAGTTTTATTTAGTTACTTTTAGAGATGAGGTTTTACTCTGTTTCCAGGGTTGGACTTGAACTCCTGGGTTCAAGCCATCCTCCTGCCTCAGCCTCCCCAGTAGCTGAGACTACAGGAATGTGCCACCATGCCAAACAACATAGCTTTTTTCCTCTGGATGTATTGACTTATTTTTCATTATTTAATGGCTTTCTTTGTGTCTGCTGACAGCTTCTTACTTGTAGTCAATTTTGTTTGTGTAAGTATAGCCATCCCTACTCTATTTT
This sequence comes from Colobus angolensis palliatus, assembly GCF_000951035.1. NCBI lineage: Eukaryota > Metazoa > Chordata > Mammalia > Primates > Cercopithecidae > Colobus > Colobus angolensis. The sequence continues at coordinate 255,310 of NW_012117766.1, forward strand.
TTTTTCACCATTTTGATGGAATAACTTTTATCATCCCTTCACTGACATCCTCTGTCCTTAAAGCTAAAACATGAGTCTCTTCTAAATATTATGTAGGTAGATCCTGTTTTTTATCTGTTAATTCACTTTACATCTTTTGATTGATTGGATTATTTATTCACATATAAAGCAACTATTGGTAGGTAAGGACTCACTACTGCCATTTTGTTAATTATTTTCTGACTGTTAATGTAATCACTTTTTCTCATTCTTCCTTTTTCATTTTATAATTTTTTTGTAGTATGATACAAAAGAAAGTAATCAAAATGTCTTTTTATATTTTGCATATCTACTACAGCTTATTTTTTTATTTGTGGTTGCCATGATGCTTTTATAAAATATTTTAGAGTTATAGCAATCTATTTTAAGCTGCTTACACTTAAATTTTATGATATGCAGAAACTCCACACTTTAACATATTTTTGCCCCAGATTTTATAATATTGATATCATATTTTATATCTTTTATGTGTCATGTATCTATTGTTACTGTAGTTACAGTTATTTTTATCTTTTGCCTTTTAACTTTTATACTAAGTGTTTTGCCTTTTAACTTTCATGCTAAAGTTGAAAATGATTAATGCATCACCCTTACAAAATTAAAATATTACAGCTGCTTTTCTACTTACAATGGGTTTATAAGATGTAACCACATCCTAAGTCAAGCAGCATCTGTATTCTTACCTTTACTGTTTCACACTTTCATATGTTTTTATTTAGCTCTTTAGTGACCTTTTACTTCAACATCAATAACTCCCTTTAGAGTTTATTCTAAGACAGTTGTAGTGGTGATAAACTCCCACAGCTTTTGTTTGTCTGGAAAAGTCCTTATATCTCCTTCATTTCTCCAATATACTCCTGACAGTTATATTCTTAGTTGACAGGTTTATTTTTGGTTGTTTGTTTGTTTTTTCAGTACTTTGAATATATTATTCCACTCTTCCCTGACTTGCAGATTTTTGGTGAAAAATCCACTGATATTCTATGAATATTTTCTTTTGTGTGATGTTTTGCTTTACTCTTGCTGCTCTCAAAATCCTCTTCGTCTTTGAATTTTGATATTTTGGTTAAAAGGTGTCTGTATTAACCCATTGTTGCATTTCCATAAAGAGATACTTGAGATTGGGCAATTTATAAAGAAAAGAGGTTTAACTGACTCACAGTTCTGCAGGTTGTACAGGAAGCATTGTGCCAATATCCACTTGGCTTCTGGAGAGGCTTCAGGAAGTTTTCAGTCATGGTTGAAGGCAAAGGGGGAGCCAGCACATCACATGGCAAGAATGGTATGAAGAAAAGGATAGATGCCACACACTTTTAAACAACCAGATCACATGAGAACTTGCTCACTATCATGAGGAGAACCATGCCATTCATGAGGGATCTGCCCTCGTGACCCAAACAGCTCCAATCAGGCCCTACCAACATTGTGGATTACATTTCAACATGAGATTTGGAGATTGACTCATCCAAACTATATCAGAGTCTCAGTGAAAATCTCTTTATATTTAATCAAATCAGCTTTTGAAGCTCTCTAAGGAAGTTTTCAGTTCAGTCATCCTGTTCTTTAACTTAAAATGTTGTTTTGGTTCTATTTTATAGTTCCATTTTCTTTACCTTCTCATTTTGCTAATATATTGTTTTCTTGATTTCATTTAGTTATCTATTAGTCATCTCTTCTTGCTCACAGGACTTCTTTAATATGATTATTTTGAATTCTTTATGAAGCAATTTGTAAATCTCCATTTCTTTAGGGTCGCTTACTTGTGCCTTGTTTTGTTCTTTTGTGGTGTCATGTTTTCCTGATTATCTGTAATCCTTGTGCCCATGCATTGATGTCTGCACATTAGAAGAAACAGACATTCATTCTAGCCTCTACAGACTGGATGTGTCAGGCAAAACCTCCCAAATGTCAACCTGTCCACAGATTCTGGGTAGGTTGTCTGGTAAAGTTCATAGGTGGGTTTGCCACTAGAGTTCTCAGGCAGACTGGCTTGGTGCCTTGGTAAGCAGTTGGGCAGGCCTGTATCCTGAGTCCATAGAGGCCAATCTGGGGCTCAGAAATGTGGGGTTGGGACTGGAACCTGGGTCCCCTGAGGAGACCTTGGAGCTTGGGTCCTGAGTTCACAGGAGCTAGTGTGAAGCTTGTGTCTGTGGGAACCGGCCTAGTTATGGGGACTACTAGGGGCCCCAGACCTTGAGTCTGCTAGAATGGGCCTGGAACCCTGGGTCCTCTGGGGTTAGAACTATAGGAAATAACCTGGAGCCCAGAGAAAGCCTGGTGTTGGGGCTGGCCTAGAGTCTGGGTCTCTGTGGGCTTGTCTAGAGCTTAGGTCTGGGAAGCTGACCTGTTACCTGGAGCCATGGGGGCTAGCCTGGGGTATGGGTCCAAAGGGCTGACCTGGAGGATGTATCTCTAGGTAATGGTCTGCAGGCTAGGTCTCTAGGGGCTGGCCTGGAGCCTGGGGAAACCAAGGCTGGTCTGTTGTTGAGTAGACCTGAAGGCTGGATCTGCTGGGGTGAACCTGGGTCCCAACTGCAAGGACAAGCCAGCCTTATATGTAGGGGTGATCCTGGAACCTAGGTCCATGGGCATTGGCCTGGTGTCAGGGTCTACTAGGGAAGCCCTCGACACTGGGTCTGCTAGAGAGAGCCTAGACCCTGTGTTTACTAGATCATAGACTCACAGGGGCCAATCTGATACTAGGCTGGTCTCGTGCCTGTATCTGTGGGGCCCAGCCCTGATGTTGGGTACACGTGCTGAGCTGTTATTTAGGTCACTGGTAGCCAGACTGGAGCTGAAGTTTGTGAATACTGGAAAATAATCTGGGGCTTAAGGGGAATTAACTGGCACTGGAACAAGCCTGAAGCCTATGACCACAGGTAGTAGTACGGAGTTTGAATCTGCAGGGCCTGTCCTGGAGTCAGGGGCTGGAGCTACCTGCCTGGAACCTGGATTCATGGATAGCAGGCTAGATATGCAGTCTATGGGTCCTGTACTGGAGTCTGGAGCTGTGAGAGATGGCCTGGTGGTGGGGTGGGTCTGGAATATGGGTCTTCTTGTGCTGACCTGAAATCTGTGACTGTGGGAGGCAGTGTGGAGCCTCAAATTTTGGTCATTAGCCTAAGGCTTAAGGGTCTAGCCTGCATCTGGGGTGGATCTCAAAACCTGGGGCAATGAGTGTTTGCCTGGAGCCTGGAGCTGCAGGAGCTTCCTTGGAGTCTCAGTCTCTGTGTGACAGCCTAGTGCTTGGGGTGGCCAGGAGGCAGGGTCCAATGGTACTGGCCTTGAACTTGGAGCTTCGGATTCCAGGCTGGTGCTAGGGCTGAACTGGAGCCATGGTGGGCCTTGATCCGAATCTGCAGAGACCTAACCTGTGGCCTAGGGACAGGCTAAGTGTACGGTGGGCCTCAAAACTGGGGCTGTTGAGGAATAGCCTTGCACTGGGTTTCACTAAGGAATGTCTGGTCCAGGAGTCTGTGGCAAAAAAGAGGTGCTCATTTCACTGTCTTTCCTCCAGATGGAGAATATCTCTGTGCTGTGGTGCTCTGACTTTGGGGAGGGAGTGACAAAGGTAATGTGAAATTGTCCCTGATACCTTTCTTAATGTGTCTTTTTCTTTTTTCTGCACTATACTCAGGTACTGTTATCTATTACCTGAATTTCTGAGATATTACGAAGGTATTTTCATGTGTGGATAGTTGTTCAAATTGATGTTTCTGCCAGGGGAAAAATGTTGGAAAGTCCATTATGCCATTTTCCTCATGTTACCCTTTCAGAAGACTTTACTTATTTCTTAGGATGTAGTCTTAAGTCATTGATTTTAAAACTTTGTGTATTTATAATATAACAAATTCAATCCATATCCATATCTTTTCCTCTAAGACTACTTTGGCTACATGTTACAAATTTTAGTGTACTGTGTTTTCGTCATTATTCAACTTGAAATATTTTGCAATTTCTCTTATGATTTCTTCTTGTACATGAGTTATTTAGAAGTTTTTTTTTAGTTTTCCAATATTTGGAATTTTTACAGGTATCGTTCTATTAATTTCTAGCTTAATACTGTTGATTACTTAGTCTGTTATAAAAGAATAAAACAGAGAAATGAATAAATCAAAGAAAAGTCCTAGACTTCAAGTAATTTATGTGCTAATAGGGGAGTTAGATAAAAAATTAAATCAATTAATAAAATTTCTATTATGTTTTATATGAATTAATACTGAAGAGAAAAATTAAATAGAAAAGGGGGCTAAAACTCATCATATACGAGAGGTTGCAACTTAGTTTATATATCTTTGACCCAAATTGCTTATTACTGCAAAATACAGAGACAGATTATTAGAGACAGATTATTTCTATATGAACACCCACTGGCCTACTTTTCAGAAGTTATTACCTCCTTACATTGCTCACCAAGCATTTCATAGATTCTCAGCTCAGTGCCCCAGGTGTGTATATGCTGAGGTTCCTCAGGATCCTATCCAATATCCATGCTCTGTTATTTTTCTGCTGACCTGGCCAATGAATCTGACTGAAAGAGTTGCAATACCCACTGTATTGCTCAGAGTTGCCAACAATTCAAAATGGGGACCATCTCTTCATTTTCTGATGCTAATGTTGCTCTCAAAGCTGGTTATTAGGTTAGAATTATTGAAATGATTCCAGGTTTCTCATACCTTAGAATTCTCATGCTTTAGAGTTCTATGTCTACTGAATCACTGTTTCACAGAGAGAACTGATATTTTATCCTACTCTAATTCAAGGCAAACTCATTGCATGCCTAAAATAACTGAAATAAATAAACAACTATTTACTTGATCAAAAATATCAACCCCTTCTCTGACCTGCAAGAGTGGTTCCTCCCATCAGGGCTCAGATAATGCAATCTGATGTTACCTTTGTTGAAGCCATCAACGTGCATATTAATCCATGGTCATTTTTTCTAAAGCTTGAATTATACAACTTCCTGCACATTGACGGTTTCCAAGCCTCTCATATCTTAAATATAATTCATTATCAGTCTACAGTATTATCTCTGCTAGGCAGAAATAGATTCTCTTTAATTGGCATCTGGGGCTACGCTTTTCACTCTGGAGAAAGATGACATTTCTCTAGCTTCCTTGACGTTGGTTCATTCAGTGGGTGAATATTAGCAGTCAAACAAATTAGTGAATTCTCCTGAATTCTCAATTCAGTTAAGTACATCAACTATTTTGACTAAAGAATAATAAAATATTATGAAGTCAAAATTAAGAGAAACATATATTTTTTATTTCCAAGAGGTCACAGAATCCGTTGTGGGCAAGGAGCAGGAAAGAGGAAAGAGCCAGGATGGCGTCCCCTGTGTGTGTGTGTATGTATGCATGCGTATGGGTTTGTGTGTAAATATGTATCTTCCATTCAAACGCATTTTGAGTTTGCATGACCATTTTACTTACTTTGAACTCCAAACAACTTTCTTCCTACTATCCCAAAGAATAATTGTAGCTGAGGTAGATAGGACTTTTAGCATTTTTGTGAAAATAAATCATTTTTAAGGAATATTGGTTTAGTTCAATTTCCTATCTCTTTGTATAGGCAATTGTTTAATGAAGCTAAATTATTTCCTATTTCAATGCATATATGTGCTACAGTTGCATATTAATATCTTTGAAGCAGTTATTTTTCTGTAATACAGCATTGGAAAAGATTTTGGCTATTGAAGGGAAAACTATTTTTCATTTCTTAAAAGTTTTTTTACTCTATAGTGTCTTCCTGTCCTGTGTTCCATTATTAACTACAGTAGAAGTGATTTAAAAGATATTTTTGCTTCACCTTTGTATAGTACCATTTGTCAAATCCTAAGAAAATTCCAAGGGTTTTCTTTCTTTTCAATACAGAACTAAGCATGAGTTAGAACCTAGTGTAAAAATACCATATAGACCACTCTGTCTACATGCATCTGTTTTAAAATTTATAATTTTCTCAGTTATTATACATTTCATTTTTGTGCTCTCCTTGTTTCTATATGGCTGGGGGAGTCAGATAGACCATAAACTCCATCTGTTTGTATCTGCTCAATACTTTTTTTTTTTTTAAATCTGCATCTCCATGACAATATTCTTTTGACAGACTTTGTGTATGAGTCTTTTTATGCCTATTAGCAAATTCATGATTGGTGTTTAAAGGGCGAGGGATGGAACAGTAATAACAGTGCCCAGCCACAAAAGTTGAATTATAATTTATCCAATCCAACTGGGACAGGAACCCTCTTCTTCTATTCCAGTATGCGACAAGCATATGACCCACATCTGATCAATGAAATGTATAAAAAAGTCTGCTGGGCTAAGCAAAATATAGGATATAGGAACTTTTTTGTCACTAATAAAAAAAAAAAGCACAAAAAGATATTTGTTCTTTGGACTCATAACCTTTTCTCCCTGCTTGGTGTCCTATTCTTTGAGGAAGTAATGCTTCACACTGCAACTACCACTGGGGTAAGTATGACTAAAATATTGACTAAAGAGGAAGACCTTTAGAATTTGAAGATAGAATAAAATACAATATACAATTCTAGTTTTGAATTTTTCCAGATTTCTTGTATTTAAGAAATAGTAAAACTATATTAAGATCCCATTAGTAAAATACTATAGATAAAAAAAAAAATCTTAATATGCCAAAAGTCAGGCCAAGGTTAGTTTAATAATAAAAATTATATGAAACATATTTGCATATTACCTTTTCATCTCCATTTGCTTGGGGCTAGTGGACTTGGCATCTTATACATAGCAATAATGAGCTTTCAGATTTAGGAACATTTTTAGAGAAAGCAGTAGATATTTACTTGGTTCATCTTTGGAAGTTAGAATACCTCCAACCTCTTTAAAAGGTCTATACAGTCAAGACAATAGCTCTATATTGAAGTTCTGCAGTTTGGATTCAAAGCACAGCTTGATTCAACAATGCTCTGTTAAGTATTTTTAAAATTATCTATCTACCTATTCATCTATCTAATCTATCTGCCCATCCACTGGAGACAACCTCAGTACTTAGGGTTGGTTGTGCCATTCTAAATTTGGAGTATAATTCCTGGGTCTCTTGGATAAACATAATCCTAACCCCTATGTCTGTTTCATAACAAATGGAGTTATACCATGTATATACCATATAAATAGTACATATGCAGCTTCATGAGACAAATTAAAAATACTCATAAGCATTGCAGCCCACAGTCACAATTTTTTTAAAATTTCATTTAAAAATTACTATTATTCTGCCCAACAGTATGTCAATCTCTTTCTAAGGAGGAACTCTCTGCTCCTACATCAGTCTGTGACCATTTGAATGCTTTAAAATAATTATGGAATAGTACTGAGAGTTTAATGGGGATCTTGAATTTTGACAGATGTATTCAATTTGGAGTCCCTGAAGAATATTAAAGATATTTAAACAGAATGATAATGATAATAAAGAATTGTAAATAAGATGGAAGAAGATTCGGTTAAGAGCTATCTTGTCTACTGTGGAATATGCTGAAGTCAAGAATTGAATTGGGCAGAGATATCTAAAGTGACAATACCTAAGATATTAATTTCTTTTGCATAGATGATGTTTCTAGACATTTAATATAAAATGTGTATGTATGTAAAGTGATTACATTTATTTTGTAAACACATTCCTAACAAAAACTGAACTTTGACCACATATTTTAATGTAAAATGTTATTGAGGTGTTTTCACATAACACTATTCCAGAACAGCTGGTGATTACTTAGAAGCGTAACTTATTCATTGATAATCTATTCAAATAACATAAAGTTATCAATACTGTAACACACTATATCAATGTTTAATATCTAAATTAAAGGATACTGTAGTGGGTGATGTGTTCGTTTTGCCTCCTATCACCATAAGCGATTTCTTGTCAAATTCTGAAGTAAATTTAATTTAAATCTATGTATTTCTCAGGGAAAGCTCAAGCACTATGAATGCCCTAGGAGACTAACTCAGTCCTATTTTGAGCGAGATTTATGCTTAAATTGGGGGAAAAAATTGTTTGCCTTGAATTAGTAGCCTTTAGAATCTTAGGTTAATTGAAACTTTCTGTCATGTTCTACAAGCCCCATCTGAGAAAAACTCTCAGTTACCCTGGATGAAACTCATTCTGAAATTGCCTTGGAACTAAAATAAGAGGTCAGTTTTTTTCTTGCTCCTGGAACTAGGGAGAAAACACACAAGAAATGGCAGTAGGACTTATTGTCCTCCTGAGTATCTCTGCTTTTTGTGAAGTGACGTTTGGACAGTAATCTGTTCTGGAAAGTCCTCTATAATCAAGTCCAGTTGTATTCCTTTGTGAAATATATTCACCAAAACAATGTATATACTTAAAAATGTATTATTTCTCTTACATTTGAGTTTAAAATAATTAGTATAATATTGGAAAGGATACATAAATAAAATATTTTAGAACTATTTTCCTTATATAATAAATGCTTTCAAGTTGAAATAATTTAGTTATAAAAGATTTAGTTTGGCATGCACTAAGAAAAGTAGAAAAATATTAGTTTTTAATTGTCTAAATTAGCATTCTGTGATTCATTAAGCAAATACATTTTTTATCTCCTCTATTTCCAGTATGAAATAGGCACTTGAAATAAGTTTTAATATATAGAGAGACTATTTTTGATTTATTTTTCCAATGTAAATATTTTTATTAACAAACTAAGCATTCTAAAAGCTGTAGCTAAACCTATTGTTTACATGATGTAATTCTGTTTGGCTCTTATAGTTGAAGAATTGTAAATGGAAACAGGATTTAAACATCAACTCCTAACTTCACTTGGCTGAGAAAGGAATTAAATTGGTCCGGAGGAATGCTGATAATCTGATATCTTTGACCTTTCCACATATCCTGCTTGGAATGAAGAGGAAGAAATGTTGAAACAGGTAATGGAAACTGGCATATTATGACAGTGTCTAAGTGGAGCACTATATTTAAAAAGTTTGATTGTAATTGTAAGTAAAATAACTCATTGTGATATCTCTTATTGTTTCCAAATAAATATGAATGCTTTGTGTCTAACATATCATCTGACTAGATTTGGTGACTTGGCTTGCTTTGTAAGTTGTAATATACTATACAAATAATAAGTAACACTCTTTGGCATTTCGCCATCACCACAGTTACCCTCTGCCCACCATACACAAGCCAAGATCAATTTATCTGCCAAGGAAGAACATCATCAACTTCTAGCTCTATGCACATAGATGTAGATACCCAATCAGATGAGGAAGAAGATGATGGAGTAGAGGACTAAATCTGAGCTAAAATGAGCCCTGAAACAAGAAAGCCTTTGTTGGTAAATGGGTGTGCCTCATTTATGGCCTAGAAGAGCATCAGATTCTGCAATTTAAGATTACAGATATCTGTTGTTTTTTTGTCTATCCAGTAGCTGTTCTTCTTTCTTCTCATAATAGAACTCCTTTTCATGTTGAAAACTCATTTGGGGAGATTTGAAATTGTGTTATATAAACATGGGGCCTTATCAAAGGTATAAATATATAGGCCAGGACAACAGGCTATTCCATTTATTTTATCTTCTTAGCTAAAATAATTGGCTCAGATAAGGGCATATGAACCAAGCTAAGCCATCAGAGTCTTCTGTATAAATTTACCGCTATACTTCTCAGAAAGACTGTCTCTTTTTACTGAGGTTTGAAACTGGCAGAATGTGTTTGGGTTTGGATGTGACCATTTTTCCAGTGGCAGGGAGAGCAATTCTATCTGGAGGCTCCCCAAACATGGTATTATAAATATTTTCTGAACTCCTAAGAACTTCAAATAATATCTGTCACTAAAGAAGCTATGCTTTGCCAATGCTTTTTGTCTCTTTCTCTGATAAATGATTAATGAATATCCTTAATTATTTGACTAAATGTAAAATTAGATCATCTTAGCTCATTTTTTTTTCATATTTAGTAAATCCTAGTGAACCGATTATTTGAGCAAACTCTCTCCTAAAAGGATCTTCAATCAATTTCTTCAAAGATATAGACACATAGAACACCAGCACCTTACAGGGATAGATTTCCAAGAATTTAGCTCTTGTATTAACATATATATTTGAAAGATTAATATCTGAACAAAAATAGATACCACATCTTTTATATGGTATTGAATAAGTTATACTCTAGTTTTCAGTTTCTTAATCATAAATTTCAATTATGATAGTTTTGACCTCATTCAAATATTAAAGCAAATGATATATATATAAGGTGTTTAGCATCCCGTCTAAGGTATAAAGTACTCGATAAACATTACGCTATATAATCTCTTATTCCTTTTTGCTCTTCCCTTCATAAGCCAGCACCATCATTTTCAAGAAAAATATCGCATTTATAGACCATGAAGTATAAAATAGCATCAAGTCTGTCACATGCATTTGCTTGAGCATCATTGTACTTACCCACCATTTTCCCCACTATATTTTCTATGACGTTCTTGAAACTATCAGTTTGGGAAGGACACATCTGGGAACATACGGGAGAAAGAAGATTGAGAAGCTGATGTTCTTCATGCATCAGAACACAATGGAAAATTTTCTTATGAATGGTGATGTTGATGGCAGAGGACACAAACAGTTCAGCTGACTATACACTCTAATCTTAAATAGTTTAAGGTACTCTAAGCTACTGAATCCAAGAAGACTAGGGTTTACATAAAAGTGGTATATGTATGTGTGTGTGAGCATGTGTGTGTGTGTATGTGTGTGTGTAGTTTGTGGGAATGGGAAAGTAATCCAAACAGAAGTATTTTAAGTATTGCAGATTTTATAATGTGACCCCTTTAACACTGGATAATGCCTTATGGTAGCATTGCAATGACTAATACCTGTTTTAAATCTATCTTTATGCCAGGTATTGTGAAAATGAGCACTGACAATAGAAGAGTTGCAAAATAATTCTACAGTATTGACTCAGACTATCACAAATCCAAAGGTACAGGGCAAAGAAATTAAAAACTTAAGGTACAGTGTTACAGAGTATGCATGGTTTTTAATTTTGTATTGTTTCTTTTACTACTTAACTATTTATAACTTGAACTTTCTGCTTCCTCATCTTCTTATACTCAGCTTTTTATTTTCTTTTCTTTTTTGCAGCTTCTACCTCTTCAAAATTCACTCTTCTTTCTTCCCCTACCTAATTAATTACTACCATGTTTGTTCCATAGTTTAAACTTTCTAGAAAAAAAATGAGGGAAACAGGTAAATTGTATCATTTAAAGAAGAAACAGACTGCATAGACTGAAATTCTACATAGTTTTTTTACTTTAGTTTTAAATTTTATTTATAGATTGTGTAAAATTGATCATGAGTAACATTTATATAAGTGTTTATGTGAAAATAAATACAATAGCTTGTATCCTATAACTCAATTGCTCAATTGGCACATTAGATTAAGAAAATAATAGTAGCAATGTCACTCACTCATAATCCATTTATGAGAAAAAAGAAACAAAATTTTATTTCCTAGACATTTGGTGAAAATCAATTGTGTGTGTGTGTGTGTGTGTGTGTGTGTGTGTGTGTGTGTGTTGACTGAATAAGAGAGAGAGATTTATTTTAACAAGTTGGCTCAGATGATTACACGATACACTTCAAGCTGGCACACTGAGACCAAGGAGAGAGTTGATGTTGCAGTCTAGACTCTATAATAAAGACCGTCTGGAAGAAATATTTCTTCTTCCTTGAGGATCTCCATCATTTTTGTTGTTGTTGTTAAGGAAGTCAACTGATTGGATGAAACCCACTCACCTTGTAAAGGTTGATTTTCTCTACTCAAAGTCCACTGATTTAAATGCTAATCACATCTACCAAAATACCTTCACAGCAAAATCCAGCCTGGAGCTTGACCAAACATCTGTGCACCATAGCCTAGCCTAGTTGGCTCATAAATTCAACTAGCACAAATTCAACCTTTCCCCATCTGGCACCCGTACACATATCTTTAAACCACACTTAATCTCCAAAAAAATATAACAACAAGGTCATACTTCCATCTAACATGATAATATGATACTATATTTATTTGAAAATACAGTAACCCTTTCCCCGGAAGAAGAAACAGAGATCTTGGGTGATGTTCACTCTTCTTGATATCTTGTAACATATACACTATAATTCTAAGTTAGCAATACTTAAATACTATGACATAAAATCAATACATTTTGTATTATATGTTGAGAGTAAAAAGGAGCAGAAAATAAACAAAATTGACATGCAGGCATATTCAAACAAAATAAAAAAGAAATACTCATAACAGCTCTTAGTTCTGTAATTTGTCATGTGCTCATAGCTGACATTTATACCGACCTTCTTTCACTACCCACTCTGTATTTCCTTTGCCCTTAAGAAGCCCCCCACTTAGATATGGTTCCTTACCTGCAGAGATAACCCAAACCTTCATTCCTGAAGGATCTGGGCCATTAGTATTATTGCCTGAACTAGATTGTAGTTTTCCATTAACTTTCTTCAAAGGTCATGGGAATAATAAGAAAAACAGTAATTAATATTCTGTATTCTAAACATTCTATTCTTTACCTTCACTGGGAAATACTAGATCAGTTTCCCCTTTGTAGTCAGGATCAATCACCCCTGTTAGCACAGCAACTCCCTTCTTTGTCTGATGGTTCAGAGGCATAAGGAGCCAGTAGTGGTCAGGTGACAATCTTAACCTCCAGTTCCATTGAATCATTTTGTCTTCTGGAGAAACTCATTTTGAAAGTAAGACTTTTAGACTAGCAAGACTTTTAGATTAGAGAGTAAGGTAGCAGGGACAGGAAGCAAATATTTTGTTATGGAATCACTGTATGTAACAGTGAATACTGCTACTTCCATTCCACTGCCTGAATCCTGGACCTGTAAATCCTTCCTATGAGAGAAGCAGTACAATATACTGAACACTAATTTAGGGAATATACAGCTCCTGGAAAACCTTGACTCATAAGTATTTGATTAGTAGCATCCAATGGTGATATTTTGCACATTTCTATTACCATGTAACACTATAGACTGTCAGTGCTTTCTTTACTACTAAAAATTGAATAATTGCTGCCTTTAAATCTAAACAGATTAGACAACCAATTCTAGAAACCCAAGAACAAATTTAGAAAACTCATCCTTAAGATTCTGTTTCTCTAAAACTACTCTTGCTACAAAAGTCTGTTAGGGTTCTCCAGAGAAACAGAACCAATAATCGTGTGTGTGTGTGTGTGTGTGTGTGTGTGTGTGTGTGTGTGTACACAGAGTGAGATAAAGATTTATTAATGTTAAGTAATTGGCTTACACTTTGATCTAATAATGGATTATCTAGTGTACCAGAAAAAGCATCAGAGAAAGACTACTTTTGAACCTTGTTCCAAGGTGCCTTGCCAGTTAAGTTTAACTAGCAGAATGGCAATTAAATTATAAGAATTAATCCTTGGGTTCATATGTCTCAAGGATTCAGCTATTCAATAAGAATTGGAAATAACTGGAAAGTTAAAAATCTCAAACTCAGGGTCCATAGACACCGTACAGATGGTCCATGAAGCTTTACTACTTACTTGAATTCTTAGAGAAAGTGTCCGCTCAACAAGGCCAGGACAAAATTGTTTTATATGTTACAATTTCGTTTATCTAAATCTTGTTTGCTATCCTTTTGACTGGACTTTTTATCTTTACTGGTTGCAGTTTATGTGTAGTTGACTTAGTATATCATCTCCATTTACTAATAATAAAGTGTCGTTTATTTCAAGACTTCCTAGAGGAAATAATTACCATACATTTTGTATTGAGTTTTTCCAGTTATTAATGCAGCCAATTTGCAAGTTTGTCAAATATGTCATCCCTTGCCAAATCCTGGGAAAATGCACATAATTGTTGTACCTGAAATTAATGTTACTAAACTGAATTTTGATCATTGATATTCTAATGAATAAATAGCCTTGTCTAGTATCTATTAATAGACATTTAGAATAGCATTGATACAACTAATGTAACTTTTATAATCATAATTCAAAATGACCATGTGTATTGTTTCATTCTCCACCAATACTTCTCATATATCATTTGTATATCCATATTCTTTTTAGTAATAATTCAAATCAAATAACAAAACTAAAAATGACTGAACATTTAAAACCATGGGTTATTCCTATAAATGGAAAATATCTATATTTGTAAAGTACTAGAATACATTTCTTACTACAGCCCCCAAAGATAATATATAGTTACACTAAGTTTTATGGATCACTTCTCCTATGGTTATGTTTTATTTTTCTACTCAGGAATCAGATTCTTCCATGTTTACCGCAGGCTAATTTTTCAGTGGTGATATTGGTCAGACAGCTCCAAGCTTATAAAATACTCACAATAAATATTTACTCTTTAAAAAGTAGATGAAGGAACAGTACTCTTCCTAGGGGTATACATATTAACTAATATAATATGATTTTAAAGCATATTAATACCACCAATATGATTTGGAGTAATTTGGCTGGCATAAAAATGTCTCTTATTTTATCTGACATACAACACTATACATCCTGAACCCTGGAAACACAATAAGTTTTTTAGCCTAATAAGTTACAGATAATAAATTAACTTTAAATATTCTTTTGACAAACTGGGAAGGTGGGGCTTTGCATCACTGTTTGTTAACACTTTATGTTATACCCATGTTAACACAATGATTGTAACAATTTATATCTAAGCTCAAAGAAAAGGCAAGTTGTCTATGTAGATGTACTTTGGAAGACTTTGGGACTTCTTTACTCATTCAGGCCTGGGAAATTTTTGCCATGTTGCAAGAATATTGCCCAGTGCTTTCTTATTATCCTTCTAGTAATAATTGTTTGTCTCACATTAGTTCAATGTCTATGAATTAGAATTCTAAGATTTTCTGCAGTCATATCCTGACTGTAAAAAAATAAATAAATAAATAAATAAAAGGTAACAGATAGATGGTAATATTTCTGATAAACTCTCAAACAAAAAGTTGGATCCTTGCACATAAAACTTTATTTTAAAGGAGGCAGGACATTGGTGAAAGTCTCTGCAACCCCTTGATGATATTTATGCAGCTTATGTTAATTGAAAAGCAAAAAAAGGAACTGATAATTTTAAAATCGTAGTTCTAACCCTCAAAGAAAAAAACAATTATTTTGTAGCTATGGTAACAAGTATCACCAGACTGCTTTTAACTTCATGGAATTGATCAACTAAAATTTGCCTCAGTAAAAATGCTTTGCAAGCCAAACAATGAGTATCAGCTTCTCATTTCTGAATGTCAGCCAATCAGGAACATACCCACTCCAGTGCACATACTTCTGAGTGTTAATCAGTTAGCAGCAGGTCTCACACAAGCAACCATAGTTTTATAGATGATGTCAATCCATTTACATCTTTAAAAGTTGGCCAACCCTTATACTTTTATTAATTTCGAAGTAATATGAGCAGTCTGTTCGGCTTGGGGAGACTATACCTCATCATCCCGACTCTCTCTTAAAAGTAAGTTCAACTGTTATATTTTAATTTTTACTTTTTAAATAAAGTAAAAAGATTTAATCAGTCTTTGAAATTAGGGAAAACAAAAAACAAAAAACAAAAAACAACTGGGTATTGTGTACCCAAAGATGCGCTCAGGATCCTTTATCTAAGACAAATAACTTTGTTAGTAGTTACTTTCTTTATTAGTAAAAGAGTGTTGAATGAGCTATTTTTTAAGTTTTATTAGCATTCAACATTCTGTATGCTTACACATGCTTATGCCATTGAATTTCTTTGTAATGAATAATTTAGGAATCAGTAAAGTTGTATAATTTGCATATTATATAAATTCTTAAACGAGTCATGTTTGTAGTTCAATTTACAGATTGGTATTAAAGGACAGGGGCAAGCTGAAGGAGAGAATATTGATTGACTACATTTATGAAAATTATTCTGGTAAGCATTTAATTTCCAAATCACTTAATAGTTTACTTTCAGGAAATACAACGTGATGCTATTATACAAATAATCTCACAAGCATTATAAAAGGAATCTGAAAACTTTATTTGCATGATAAAATCTCTTTTGATATATCAGATAACTTGCCATAGAATTAAGTAGTTCATTATACTGCTTTGAATCTAAGTCTCCACCTTGGTGAAATGAAATGAAAATACTTAAAAGTTAATTGGAGATTGAATGGGAATGCATATTTGCCTACACATGAAATACCTACTTTTTATATTCTCAAGATGTGTATGTATACATTTAATTTTATCTTTTTAGTTTATTTGCTTTTATACATTCTTTACATAGATCATTCATCCAAATGCCATGTTTATTTATTTGCTTTATTATATGCTTACACAAATAGAATATGTTTGATGGAGCAACTTAATTGAAATAAATTGTCCCTAAAATGTGTATCCCACATATCTCTTTAAGGACATGGTTGGAAGTTTGGTTCAGCCAAATAAGACTTTCTGTTTTATTTTAAATAACAATATGATATCCCAACATTCAGATCATTTTATTTTCTCTCATTCAACTCTAAATAATGTAACAATATTATTTAGGTTTTAAATGGAAGAGAAGTAGATGCTGACCATAATGATCAACTACTATATACTAACAAATGTTGACTATTATCATTCAAATATAATTTATCTTAATTTTGGTAGATTAAATGAACATAAAGTGTGTCTTCCAAAAACATTTTTTTTTTTTAAATTTAGACTCTCCCTTCTTAAGGAATTAGGAATATCAAGACACACAAGAAGGCAAAGACACAGAAAGATTGAACATTAGAGCAACTGGCGCTGAATCTACTGCTCACTTGAAGACCTGGGAACTATTGCTTTGCCTTTATAATATATCCAATATTTTTATATCACATACGGAAGAATTTCTCCCCTAAAACCTGAAAGAAGCTAATTAATAGAGATATTTATCATTTTACTTTCAAACTATACACTTTTATGGAATTAACCAAAGGAGTAAACACAAGAAATTTTCATAAACTGATTTGTGACAGAAGAATACTTAATAATGTGGTAGCTTCTGGAGGAAAATGATGCACCTGGATATTGGCAGATGAAATCAAAGACAAAGCAATATTGACATACATTACTAGGTTAAAAAAAAAAAAAAAGGTAAACTAAGCTGTTAACACTGGTACAAAAAAAACCTTGTTTTTAAATCTATAACGGCAAATTATTTATGAAAATAAATGTATTAGAGTAATATTTTCCCCTTCCCTTCTTTCATATACTTTGCTAAGGAAATAATATAAAACCTATATGTAGCAAGCAGGAAGAAATTGAGCACTGCTTTCTTCCTGTGGCGCCTAGAACCACTGAATCCCAAGTGACACTGTGGCCAAATCCCCTCCAATCTGCAAGCTCAAACATAGATGAAATCACTTGACAGCCTTTGACAGCGGTGATTGCCTGGGAGATCTAGAGTTGAATTAACCAGAGATGAGTTTATCAGTAGCTTCTGAGACCCAAATCACCTCAATAGTTAGTGATATCTAAATAATTGCTGGCTTGATTTAATCACCGGAAATATAATATGGCTTACATTCTCAGGGGTGTGGGAGAGGGGATATAATCAAACAAAAGAATATAGCAGTATATCTCAATTTCAGATAGAAAGATAAATAGATAGACTTATCAGTACCAAATATTAGACATTTAAAGTAGCAAGACATTTAGAGGGCAATGAAATGACAGCTACCTAAAAAAAAAAAAACCAAAAAAAACTGCATAAACAAACAGACTAACCTTTTTATTGAAAGTGGCAAAGACATATTAAAAATAACAATTATACATGTATTCAGACATCTAGAGATAAAGTAGAAAGAATGAAGAGATAGCAATCCCAAACAACCACATAGAAAAGACAAAAACTATAAATACAAAGAAAGGCATAGATATAGTAGTAGCAAGGATCATTGAACTTAAAAAGAGATCAATATAAATTATCCAAAACAGAAAACAGCACAAAGAAAAAAGAAGACAGTTAAAATTTAGTAACCCAACAAAATATCAGTATTGAAATATCACACAATCTTTTGTATCTAAAATAAAGGTAATTGTCTAAAAGGCAGTAAAAGGAATAAAGAGGAAGAAAACTTTTTTATAATAGTGCATGGCATTTTCAGATTTTAAAAACACCATCAATTTATGAAGTTAGAAAAACCAAAAGTGCAATGGATGCACAGAAAATCAGATTTGACACATAATAGTAAATCTCTTGGAATAAATCTAGTTTGAAAATTTTTAAAGTAATTCAGAGGAGAAAAACAGATACATTACATACACTAAGATAGGAATAAACGTTAACAGTTTATTTCTTAAAAGAAATCATTCAATCCAAAAAATATAAGAAAAAAGAAATATCACCTTTAAAATGTTGAAAGAAAAAAATTCTCAAATTTGGGTTCCATACTCAGCAAAATCATTCTTTAAAATGAAATGAAGATAGTTTCAGGTGAATTGTAACAGTATTTGTTACTGTTAGACCTGGATTCCTATATACATGCGTGTATATATATATATATCACACACACACACACACACACTATATATATATATATTATATAGTGTGTAGAAATTCTCCAAGCTGAAGAGAAAATGCATCAGTTGGAAATTTGGAACTACTGAAATTATCAAAGAGCACTATACATGGTAAATAAATGGCTAGATATATTAAACTGTCTTTTTCTTTCTCTAATTTTATTGAAATATATTGAAGTGTTCAAAGACAAAACAATTGCATTGTATGTGATATTTAAATAATATATAGGAGTAACAATATTTAAAAGAATGAAAGATGGTAATTAAAATAATACTGTTATAGTTCATATGTTGCATGAAGTGGTAGGATAATAATACAAAACTTTAATAAATTAAGGATACATTTAAAAATATTTACACAAAATACGAAGAAGAAACACAAAAATCCAATACCAGAAATAATGTGCAATGCTAAAAAGTAATAATTTTTTAAAAAACTAAAAAGAAAAAGCAAATAAAGAAGAGAGGCAATTTTTTGAAAAAAGAAAAAGATGATTCAGAACCAATTTTATCAATATTTATGTAAATATAAAAGGGTTAAATATTTCAGTTACAAAGATGGTCAGGTGCAGTGGTTCACACCTGTAGTCCCAGCAATTTGTGAGGCCAAGACGGGGGCATCGCTTGAGCCCAGTATTTCGAGATCACCCTGGGCAATATAGTGAGACCCCATATCTAACAGTAAAAAGAAAAAAAAGGAGAGATTTGCCAAAATATATTTAATAAAAACAGGTCCCAATTAGGCACTGTTTCCAAGAGATGTAATGCATATAAAAGCACAAATGTATTAAAATTAAAACAATGTAGAGATATATACAAAATTATAAAAATAAAGACACGTATAGATGTAAGCACTTATCATAAAAATGTTGGTGTGATTTCATGATGATAAAAGAGTCAATTCATCAAGAACAAATAGTAACTCTAAATGTGTTGGCACGTAAGAGTTTTAAAATACATGAAGCAAATTTTCAGAAATAAAGGGAAAAATAAACCCAACAAAAATAATAGTTGAAGACTTTACTATTACTTTCTTCGTTACTGATGAAAATAAGTGGACAAAATTAAATGAACGAAGAACATATATGAAAACATTATTAAACATCTTTATCTAATAGATTATGTAAAAATACAACAAATAGATAATAACATTACTTTTATATACATATTATAAATTCAACAAGATAGACTATGTAATGGAGTATAATACATTATCACAGTTTCAAATTACTAAAGTTATACACAGCATATTATCTTACAAAAACAACTAAATTAAAATAAAAAATTGAGTTCTAAAAATTCTAGATACTTAGAACTGTTTCTAGATACTTAAACTGTTTTTAAATGATACATGAATCAAAGAAAAATTCAAAAAGTCATTAAAATGTTGAACTGAAAAACTATGTGACTTAGCTAAAGCAGTTCAGAACAATACATTTTTATGTTTAATATTCATATTAGAAAAATAGAAAAATCTAATGTATCAGTTTTGTGCTTGAGAAGTTGAAAATGAGAGAAAAGCATATCAGAGGGGGTAGAAAAGCAAAATATTCAGAGGAAATGAATTAGAAAATATTCCCAAAAGCTAACATTTGTTTTTTTAACAAGAAAAATAAAGTTGCTTTGTGGCTTTTGTAAATTGGATTATGTTCTTGATTGACCCTCAGATTCATGTATAGAAATGTTTCTGATTTTTGTACACTGAGTTTCCATTCTGAAACTTTTCTAAGTTGTTTGTAAGTTCCAGGGACACTTGGCAGAGTCTAGAATTTTCTAGATATTGTTACTGTCTATTAACAGTATGAATTCTTCATCTCATATGAGATAATTTGACTTCTTTTTTTTTCCTTTTTGAATGTCTTTTATTTTTTTTTTCTTTTGCCTGATTGCTTTAGCTAGGACATCTAGTATTGTATTGAATAGGAGCAGTGAAACTGAGCATCTTTATCTTGTTTATGTTTTTAAGAGGAATGTTTTCAGCTTTTTTTCATTCAGAATGGTTTTGCCTGTAGATTTGTCATAGATGATTCTATTTTGAATTTTTCCTTCAATGCTTAGTTTGTTGAAGATTTTTATCATGAATGGAATTTGGGTTTTATTGAAAGCCTTTTCCGTGTCTATTGAGATTATCATATGGTTTTTGTTTTTGATTCTATTTATGTGGTGAATCATATTTATTGGTTTGTGTATGTTGAACCAACCCTGAATCCCAGGAATAAAGCCTACTTGTTCATAGTGAATTAACTTTTTATTGTCCTGCTGGATTCAGTTTGCTAACATTTTTGTGAATTTTCACATCTTTGTTCATCAGAGATATTAGCCTGTAGTTTTGTGTGTGTGTGTATGTATGTGTGTGTGCGCTTGTCAGATTTTGGTATCAGGGTGATGTTGGCTTCATAGAATTAGCTGGAAAGGAGTCTTTCCTCTTGGATTCTGGGGAACAGTTTTAATAGAATTAGTATCAAATGTTTTTGTACATTTGGTAGAATTGGGTTGTGAATCCTTTTGGTCCAAGGCTACAAAATACTGCTGAAAGAAATCAGAGATGACATAAACAAGTGAAAAACTACGCCATGATCATGGATTAGCATTGTTAAAATGACCATACTGCTCAAAGCAATCTACAGATTCAACAATATTTCTATCAAACTACCAACATCATTTTTCACAGAACTAGAAAAAAAAATACTGAAATTCATATGAAACAAAAGAGAACCTGAATAGCCAAAGCAATCCTAAACAAAAACAAGAAGACCTAAAGCATCACGTTACCCAGTTTCAAGCCATATTATAATGCTCCCAAATGTAACCAAAACATCACAGTACTAGAACAAAAACAGACATTTAGACCAATAGAATAGAAGAGAGAGCCTAGAAATAAAGCTACACACCTACAGCCATCTTATCTAAGCAATAAGGAAAGGACTTCCTCTTCAATAAATAGCGCTGGGAAAACTGGCTAGCCATATGCAGGAGAATGAAACTGAACCCTTACCTTTTCCCATATACAAAAAATAACTCAAGATAGAATAAAGATTTAACTGTAAGGCCTCAAACTATAAGAATCACATAAAAAAGCCTAAGAAATGCCATTGTGGACACAGGCCTTGGGAAAGAATTTATGACCAAGTCTTCAAAAGCAATTGCAACAAAAACAAAAATTAACAAATGGAACCTAATCAAACTAAGGAGCTTCTGCACAGCAAAATAAACTATTAATAGATTAAAGAGTCACCATATAGAGTGGGTGAAATTCTTTTCAAATGATACATCCAACAAAGGTCTAACATCCAGGAACCCCACAAGGTAGTCACTATCAGAAGAATTCTCTTATGATGAGTCAGAAAACCAATCGTGTTCTTTGAAGCAGTTTGGAAAGAGGTAATCTTTTCGAACTACGTCCATAGTGTTCTTCATAACAAAGGCCTACTAAATGAAAGAGAAGAGTTTACCTGTGTCTTATCCTAGATGGGGATAGGGAAATAATCAATCTTTAGATACTGCTAGCTTTACTGTGTCATATAAAAGGGGATTCTCTAATAAACACTCGTGAAGTTCTTAACTGAAAAACGTATCCTTAATAAAAAACTGATACTGAATCATAGCATTATAGAACACTTCCCTTCTCTCACAATTTGACATAACATCAGCAGGGCATAAGTATATTAACAACAGATTATGGCTAAAAAACTGCAAGTGTCAGACTCTATTTAAAAATTGTTGTTTAGAGAAATCTAGACAAAAGGGCACATACAAAGACAAGCAAACACAAAAACTTAGAAGAAAATCAAAGGCTTGCCTTTCTTCTTTGATTGGAATGTGTTTGGTGCAGCTACAGACAGCAGTAAATTCCTAGTTCAGAATAACAGTCCAATTCCTACAGTCTAATTCCTAGTTCAGAATAACATAAAACATCACAGCAAAGATCTATTTCCCATAGTTCCCATTAGCTGATGCATGATATATAGCTTTTAAAAATGAAAAGCATAATAAAAGCCAAGAAATACAACAGCCTGATGAGACAAAGCATGCATCAAAACCAGACTCAGATATGGCAGAGATTTTGCAAATATCAGACTGGGAATTTTCCGTATCTATGAATGATATCTTAAGAACTCTATTGAAAAAGCCAAAATGGAATAACAAAGGGACAATGTAAGTACAGATATTTTTAAAAATCTAAAAAACCATTGAAAATTTTCTATCTATTGAAAACTCTGTAATACAAACAAAGAACATCCTTAATGGACTCATCACTGGACTGGACATGCCAAAGGATAAAATCAGTGAGCTTACACCAGAGGCTGAGGCAGGAGAACGTTGTGAACCTGGGAAGCGGAGCTTGCAGTGAGTGGAGATCGCGCCACTGCACTCCAGCCTGTGCGACAGAGCAAGACTTCGTCTAAAAAAAAAAAAAAAAAAAAAAATCAGTGAGCTTAAATGTGTATCAATAAAAATTTCATAAAGTGACATGCAAAGAGAAAAATGAAACAAAACAAAAGAGAATATCAAAGAACTATGGAACAATTTCAGATGCAACATATGTATTATGGGAATACCAGAAGAAAGAGTAGGAAAGAGAGAAAATGTCTGAAATAATAATTTCTGAAAATATTTCATATATTAATGGCAGACATCAAACCACAAATTCAGGAACACACAGGGAATGCCAAGCAGCTTAAACAAAAGCAAAACAAATTAAACAAAAATACACAAATTCACATGACAGCATATTATATTCAAACCACATAATACCAAAGATAAAATAAAAATCAGGAAATCAGCCAGGAGGTAAAATAAAAATCAAGAAACCAGCCACGTAAAAAGACAAATATCTAACCTGTAGAGGAACAAGATAACAACCACATTGACCATCTTATCAGGAACTATGAAAAAACAGTAGTAGAGTCAAGTGATATCTCACAGTAGTTTTGATTTATATTTTCCTGATGACTAATAATGTGAAGCATCTTTTCATACACGTGTTGGCCATTTTGATGTCTTCTTCGAATAAATATTCATTTAGGTTTCTTGCCCATTTTAAAAATTGTTTTATATATTTTATTCTATAGAGTTGTATATCTTTATACATTTTTGATATTAACCCTTATTAGACATATAGTTTATACAATTGTTTTTCCTATCCATATATTGCCTTTTTATGTTTTCTGTGCTGTACAGGATCATAGTTTGATGTAGTCTAATTCATTTATTTTTGCTTTATAGATGGAGCTTTTGATGCTATATCCAAGAAATCATTGCAAGGCCAATGTCAAAACCTTTTTTTTTCCTATGTGTGTGTATGTGTGTGTGTGTGTTTTGACTTTGGTGGTTTCAAAGATCCATGATGTCAGCTATCATCAAAAAGACAAATGTTGGTGGGAGTGTGAAGGGAACCCTTGTGTACTTTAGATGGGAATGCACACTGGTGTCACCATGATGGAAAACAATATGGAGGTTTCTAAAGAAATAAAAAGTAGAATCACTATATGACATATAAACCCTTATATGTATACACCCAAAGAAAATCAAATCAAATCACCACCTCATAAACATATTTGCACTGGGGAGGGGCCAGAAGGGTTGAATAGAAACAGCTTGGTCTGCAGCTCCCAGAGAGACCAATGCAGAAGGCGGGTGATTTCTGCATTTCCAAGTGAGGTACTCAGTTCGTCTCACTGGGTCTGGTTAGGCAGTGGGTGCAACCCATGGAGTGTTAGCAGAAGCAGGCTGGGGTGTTGCTTTACTCGGGAAATGAAAGGAGCTGGGAGACCTCCCTCCCCCAGCCAAGGGAAGTGGTGAGGGACTGTGCTACCCGTCCCAGGTACTAGACTTTTTCCACGGATTTTTGCAATCCGCAGAACAAGAGATTCCCTTGTGAGCCTACACCACCAGGGCCCTGGGTTTCAAGCACAAAACTGGGTGGCTGTTTGGGCAGGAACTGAGCCAGCTGCATAGTTTTCTTCATACCCCAGCAGTACCTGGAACCCCAGCGAGACAGGAGAACCATCCACCCTGCTAAAAAGAGGGTTGAAGCCAGGAGCTGAGTGGTCTCGCTCAGTAGGTTCCACTCCCACAGAACCCAGCAAGCTAAGAAATACTGGTTTGAAATTCTCACTGCCAGCACAGCAGTCTGGAGTCCGCCTGGGATGATCAAGCTTGGTGGGAGGAGGGGCATCCACCATTACTGAGGCTTTAGTAGGTGGTTTTCCCTTGACGGTGCTAAGGAGACTGGGAGGTTTGTACTGTGTAGAGTTCACAATCATATGGCAGACTGAAAGTTCTGGATCAAGTGGACCTAATAGACATCTACAGAACTCTACACCCCAAATCAACAGAATTTACATTCTTCTCAGTGCCACGTAGCAGTATTCGAAAATTGACCACATAATTGGAAGTAAAACATTCCTCAGCAAATGAAAAAAAAAAAAAATGGAAATCATAACAAACAGTCCCTTAAACTACAGTGCAATCAAATTAAAAAATTCAGGATTTAAAAACTCATGCAGAAGCTCACAACTACACGAAAATTAAACAACCTGCTCCTGAATGACTCCTGGGCAAATGACAAAAATGAGGCAGAAATCAAGAAGCTCTTTGAAATCAATGAAAACAAAGAGACAATATACCAGAATCTCTGGGACACAGGTACAGCAATGTTAAGAGGAAAATTTATGGAACTGAATGCCCACATCTGAAAGCTGCAGGTTTGTTACCTAGGTTGTGTCATGAGAGTTTGTTATACAGATTATTTCATTACCTAGGTATTAAGTCTAGTACCTATTTGTTGTTTTTCCTGATTCTCTTCTCTCACCCTCCACCCTCCAAAAGACCCCAGTGAGGGTTGTTCTCCTCTATGGATCCATGTGGTCTCATCATTTATCTCCTATGTATTAGCGAGAACATGTGGCATTTGGTTTCTCTTTCTGTGTTAGTTTGCTAAGGATAATGTCCTCCTGCTCCTTCCATGTCACTGTAAAGGACACGATCTCTTTCTTTCTTACTCCTGCATCATATTCTATGGTGCATATACACCACATTTCTTTATCTAGTCTATCATCAACAGATATTTTGGTTGATTTCATGTCTTTGCTGTTGTGAATAGTGCTAATAGTGAATAATGAAAATCCATGTACAGGTGTCTTTATAATAGAATAATTGTTATTCCTTTGGGTGATACCTAGTAATGGGATTGCTGGCTGAATGGTATTTCTACCTTTATGTCTTCAAGGATGTGCCAAACTGCCTTACACAATGATTGAACTAATTTACACTCCCACAGTGGATATGCATTCCTTTTTCTCCACAACCTCTCCAGCATCTGTTATTTTATAACTTTTTAATGATAGCTACTCTGTCTGGTGTTAGACGGTATCTCATTGTCAATCATATGATAGCCACTTTAAATACGAATGTTTTAAGTACACTAAGAAGCAGAATTTTAAGAGTGAATTAAAACAATATTGTAACAGAGAAACCCACTTAAATATAAACCATGGATGGCAAATTAAAAAAAAAAAACCCTATGGATGATTTAAATTTTAGGAATGGAGGAAGATGTATCATGCTAATACTGATCAACAGAATCCTGGAGGAGATTTACATCAGTATAATTTTGTAAATTATGCAGCTCCAAGGGTCTATCTCTCCACATCATTTTTTTTAAAGAGAAGAGAACATAGTCAGTATCAACTTTGTCAGAACTTTTGGAAATAGTCAAAGGCTTATAGCTACTATATAATAGTAAATCAGTAAGAGGCAACCTAAAAATGTCATTCAAGGCAATCTGTCAAAACCCTAGCTGACTACACACGAAAAGAAATGGAGGCTTCAGAGACCACACATGATGTAGTATATGATGTATTATGTCTTAAGAAAAGGTTTAAAATTAACTAAACAAACAACTATTATCTACAAAAGGCAACAACAGCGAAAATCCCTGAAGAGAAGTGAGAATCTGATTATATTAGTTAACACATCATATGATTGACATACGATGTAAAACTAACAGAGAATATCCCTGAGGAAGTATAGCTGGAACTACTATACAAAGACTTTAAGCAAACTGCCTAAATATACTCAGACAGATAAAAGAATCCTGAACATGATGTCTCAACAAATAGAGAATATCAACAAAAACAGAAAGTGCAGAAAAAATCCAAACAAAAGTTTTGGAGCTCTAAAGTACAAAATCTGCAATGAAAACATTACTAGACCATTTCAATAGCAAATTTGAGCAGATAAAGAATTAATAAACAATCTTAGGTCCATTGGGATTAACCGAGCTGAGGAGCAGGAAGAAGAAAAGATTGAATAAAGTCTAAGAGAGCTGGGGGACACAATTAAGTACACCAACATATGCATAAGGGGAGTCTCAGAGTGTGAGAAATGAGACAAAAGAACAAAGAGAATATCTGAAAAAAAAAATGAGAAAAAGTCTCCAAATTCTATGAATTCATTAATCTATACATACAAGAAAGTCAACAAAATTTAAGAATAAAAACAGAGTTCTACACCAAGACATGTCATAATTAAGCTATTGAAAGCTAATGACATAGAGAAAATCTTGAAAGCAGCAAGAAAAAAACAACTCATCATATACAAGAGATCCTCATTATGATTAAGAGTAGATTTATTATCAATGAGAATGTCATAGCTAAGAAAGGAATGGGATGACATATTAAAAGTGCTGAAAGAAAAAAGAAACTATCAACTGAAAATTTGTTAAACTATCCATCAAAAATTAAGGAGAAAATAAAACATTACTTCACATGCAAAGGTTGAGAGGATTAATAATAACTGGCCCTATAAGAAATGTTAAAGGTGCTAATAGCAGATATAGCATTAGGAGATACACCTAATGTAAATGATGAGTTAATGGGTGCAGCACACCAACATGGCACATGTATACATATGTAACAAACCTGCACTTTGTGCACATGTACCCTAGAACTTACAGTATAATAGGAAAAAATAAAAATAAAAAAAGATAGTCTAAATGAAAAGAACAAATGTCTAGATAAAATTAGTGAGACTAATTGAAGATGTATCAGAAAATATGAACACACCTATAACAAAAGAGATAATCAGTGTTCAAATGTCACCCAAAAATGAAAAGACCAGAACAAAAATGGCTTCTCTGGTGAATTCTACAAATTCTTTAAAGAAGACAACACCAATCCTTTCACATTATTCCAATATATAAAATAGAAAAGAATATTTACAAATTCACCCTATGACCCAAATTCAGATGAAGACATTACAATAATAACAAACTACAGATTAAAATCCTTTATGAATACAAATGGAAAAAATCTCTGAAATGCAATGATGGTTTAGCATGTAACAATCAGTCAATATAATACATCATATTAATAGAATGAATAAAGAAAACCCATACCATTATCTCAATTGATACAGAAACAAATTGAAATAAATCCCACATACTTTCATAACAAATATTCAAAAAACAAGAAATAGAAGAGAACATCTTCAACATGATAAAGGTTATTTACAAAAATCTCACAACTAACATCATATTCCATGGGATAAGAATGAAAGCATTCTCTCTAAGATGGGGAAAAAATGAAGGCACTGGATTCTATTACTTCTATTAAACATTGTACTAGAATAGCTAGCCCAAACATTTAGGGAAACCAAAGAAATACAAAACATCCAAATTAAAAAAGAAAACAAAAAGTGAAATTCTCCTTATTCACAATGCCAAAATCTTACATATAGGGAATCCTAAATAATCCACCAAAAACTTAAAAATTATTGGAGTTAATAAATGAATTTAGTTACTTTGTGGAGCACAAAATCTACAAACAAAAATCAGTTTGTTTCTATAAACTAGCAATGAACAATTAAAAAATAAAAAAAATAAAAAGTATTCCATTTACAACAGGATCCAAAATAATAAAATATCTAGGAGTAAATTTAACCAAGTAAGTGAAAGAATTTAGCACTGAAAACTCCTAAAACATTGTTGAAAGACATTAAAGAAGACATACATAAATGGAAATGTAGCTTGTGTTCATGGATGGGAAGACAATATATTTAAGATGGCAATGTTATCCAAAGTAATCTATAGATTTAATGCAATCTTTATAAAAATTCCACAGGCGTGTTTCACAGAAATGGAAAATTCAATTAACACATTTATATGGAATTAGAAGGTGATCACTTTTTTGGAAGTTTGTAGATTCTTATGAAATGTTTAGTAGAATTTACTTATGCCAAACTTGAATGTCTTTTCATGGTATACTTTTGAGATAAACTCTTTGAAAATTGTGTAATGGAACATGTTGATTTTTTTCACTTGAGCAGTTTTCTGGAAGAGATTTCAGATTCTAATCTTACAGAATAGGTTCTATAAAAGTCTTTAGGCAGTTGATTTTTTTTTTTTATCTTTAAGAAATATAAAGATTTGATCCATGGGGTTCTTGAGCTCACCTAAAACTTTGCATGTTTTCTTATCCAATACTGCATTTTTGGGTTTACCAGCTCTTTCCTGAAATATCTCTAACACCTATTTTTGTGGTCTGGTTTGGTAACCAGGTGTGATGTTCTCCTGATATATGAGTGCTTAAGAATCTTCCTATTGATTTCATGCTATGCTGAAGAATGTATATATCAGGAAGGCTGTCTGAGATTCATTGTTCAGTGTTCTGTTTTTCTGGCTCTGCCTAGAGAAGAGCCACTGTAACTACGACTCTTAACCTCTCAGGTGTATTTTATCTTTGACAATAACCATACATAATATTCACCTATATTCTTAAATATCTGAAACTAAAACAAACATATGTTGATCAATATATCTGTAGATTACAAAGTATCAGAATAAACTTTCAATAATATTAGCTATTTTAAGCTGGTATTGTAAATAGCGGGGATGCTTTTGTTCCTACATAGAAGCAGACAAAAAATCTAAATTTAAAATTGTCAAGTGATTCTGTTCATTTCTTACCTGTGACTCATGGAAAAAGAAGTGAATGGATCTTGTCTGGACGAACCGAGGCAAGATGGTGCACTTCCGGGTTCTTCATCAGCAACTTTACCCGCGCGAAAATGCAGCCGGCGACCCGGGAAGGTGCAGACCAACTGGGCATGCACCAGGTGACGTCAATCCGAAGAGACCAAGATTTACCTGGTCGCACCTGCGGAACGCCCCCGCCACGCCCGTGCCCCGCCTATTGCCCTCCCACTCCTAGAAACGCCGCTCTCAGCCAGTGAGCCACAGGCCTTCCTGCAGCCCCACTGATGTCGGAATGCAGGAACCCCGCCCGAGAGCCCCACGGTGGGGGAACTCTGTCGGCCTTCTTTGCCGGAGGCCTACAGACTTCTTCCCCACACCTTAGGTTACCAAAATAAACTTGCAGTTTTGCTCCTGACCTTTGCCTACTTGCTGGTTCTTTTGTGCTCGCTCTGGTGGTCTTAGAAAAACAAGTCAGATCTCACCAACATAATAAGCCAGACACAAATAATGCATGTTGTATATTTTCTTACATGTAAAGTTAAAAAACAGCTGTGTTGTTAGAAATCAGGATAGTGGTTTATAATTGAGCAAGAGGGATTATTACTAAGGGTGAGTTAAAAGGTTTCTGGAATTTTGGTATTATTGTATCTCTTGACTTTGGTGGTTTTCATTGGTGTATTCAATTTTGGTGACACTTAGAGTTGTACACTTATTATTTGTGATTTTTTTTTTCTGTAAGCATCTTATATGCCAATTTAAACTTATTTTAAAAGCTGTGAAGGTATCTAAACAATCTAGCTATAAATTCTTTCAAAAGAAGATATCTTCTGCCTTCAACCCCAATCCATAGCTTAGAACTTGTGACTGAGCCAAGATTATGTAAGTGAAGGGGGACGACTTGTATAACAGATGCTCTCTGGGCACTGCTTTTCTGAACGTCTTGTAGGATTAGCAGTGCCCAAGATGCAAAAAATTACTCTCAAATCATTGAATCAGCATAAAGACCACTGTAAAAAGTAAAGAAAGTTTTATACACTAATAATATAGAATTTTACTCACTGTGCGTTCTTCTTTAAAAAATACCAACATAGACTTTCTTCTGGAATGCAAGAATATCTTCTTGACTTACCAGAACAGATAATAATCTGTACTTTTGGTGTTTAATGAAGCAAGCTATTCTGCCTTTCTTCCATCTTCCAGCCCCACTCTCAGTAGTGAACCAAAAAAGTAACTTTCATTGTTTTTTAAACTTTGTGTTTTAACATAATTTTAATTTGAATGACCCATTTGGCTCTGTAGTCATCCATGTAACTGCATGCAAACAATTGTAATAACTCTTTTAGCTCCATAATAGGCTTCTTATAACATGATAAATTCAAATACAGTAGTCTGCTTAAACCGTTCATATCTCATACTCATTCTGATTTTTTAATTATGGTGTTTGATCTCTGGATTTGTCCATAACTTCATATGACATGAGCTTCATATGATATGATAAATTCAAACACAGTAGTCTACTTAAACCCTTCGTATCTCATCCTCATTCTGACTTTTTAATTATGGTGTTTGATTTTTGATTTCTGGGTTTGTCCATAACGTCATATGACATTTAGGTTAAAATCATTAGATATATTCAGCATTTACTGAATTCAAAGTATTGATCTCTCTTTGGGAATTTATTTTTTTTTCTCTCTTTCCTCTTACATTATGTTGAATAAGAAATTAACATAAAAATTCTGGTTTTCTCACGTGCAGTAGTCTATATGATGACTGAAATAAAACTCTGTAAGCTCACTTTTTATGTTTGTTTAAAATTTGTCAATTGGTTGAATATTCTGTTCTCAGTTGTTTTTGAAGCTGAAAAAGAATATTGCCAATCATATTTTTAAAGTCTTACATCCTCCAGACTAAGTTTGTGTTCATACTTTGATGTGCTCCTACTGCATATTAAAAGTGAGCTTATTTTTTTTAATTCTTCTAAGATGAATTATTCTGCTTGAGCGGGCCAAGCTGTTCCAAAAAGCCTACTGCTGACAGTGCTTAACTAAAGTCAACAAAGAGAAGATAAGGCTTACTGGTATTGTTTGTTGAAATATTAATACCAATTCCAGCAGTAAAAGTGATAAATACTTTAATAAAGATAGTTTGTTCCTCACCAAAGTTTGCAGTACTCTTTATTCTATCCATGCAGGAATATTCCCAGCAGACAGATTTAATCTCACAAAAGATATGGGTTACTAAAATGTGGCTATCTTATGAATGTCCCTATAGCTTTTAAAACAAGCGGCCAAAATGTACTACCTACATTTCACAACCTTTAAAACCCTACATATCTTTTCCTAATTAGTTTTATTTTAAAGGAACACATTAATTTTGTTTAAGATACCACTTCACATATGGACCTCTAAAATGTTCATCTGTACACCACTTGTGTGATATTTTCCTTTGGTTCTCGGATTTTGCTTAGCTTTTTTTTTTTTTTTTTTTTTTTTTTTTCTGTGTTTGGTGTTATTTGGAAGAAAAATTTGGACTTTTTGTGAGAGTTCATTTTTATTTTTGTTTTTGCAAAATACATTCACATGGACCACATGGAGTCAGGAAGCAGCATAAATTATGTAGGACTACAGAGTTAAATTGT
>NW_012117766.1:287655-301680 GCF_000951035.1 Colobus angolensis palliatus
TGTGATATTTTCCTTTGGTTCTCGGATTTTGCTTTTTTTTTTTTTTTTTTTTTTTTTTTTTTTTTCTGTGTGTGGTGTTTGTTGACGTTTCTTTTTGGACTTTTTGTGAGATTTCATTTTTATTTTTGTTTTTGCAAAATACATTCACATGGACCACATGGAGTCAGGAAGCAGCATAAATTATGTAGGACTACAGAGTTAAATTGTCGAACTAAACTTGGATGGTAGAAACATTAGGTACTAATTTGTTGGCAGAGATGCTTTGTGTCATGCGCTGTGTGTGTGCTGATTAAAAAAGCATTATATAGGTCCAATGCCACTTCAGTTTCATGAGCTTTTTATGTGACATGGCACATCAAATCTGCCAAGCACAGGACCATCTGGAAAGAGAGTATCAGTCAGGAAGCTGATTTCATATGAAGGAAAATGATCTAGGTAAATGCTACTCATTAAGATAAAAAAAGTAACACATGGAAACATAGCAATTGTGTACATATGCATATATACACACACATATATATACATACATAATTGTACATATATACCCACATTTTGTATATAAACATCCATGTCAGTATCTATATCATTTAACAAATAATTTTCTAAAATATTTAGTGTATATCTATGTTAGTTCAATGTTCTTTGATAACAAGCTAAAACAAACAGTACTGCAATACATATTTTGTTAAAATATATCTTAACATTAAAAATTATTTTTTCTGTAGTTATTTATAATAGTAAATTGAGCACATACCATGTATCAATCATTATGTTAGGGACTAGGGATTTCATAGCACTCCAAATAAAAATATTTGGAAAGTAACTGAACTGAAAAATAACCAAAATGTTTGGAGCTGAAGTAGCCCCAAGGTGTACTGGGCAAAGCAAAGTTGGAACCATGGAGACTGAAAAGATTACAGAAAAAAACAAAAACAAAAACGAACAAAGAAAAACACCCCTACATTATCTTCATTTTAAGACACTTGAAATAGTTTAAGAAGGTATGTATAAAGCACCTATTTTTGTTTGTTTGTTGTTAAGTCAGTGTCTATGACATAATAAATGTAGTAAAGATAATTTACAGAACTGGAATAGTCTTTTTTACTATTTACAGGTAGATATAACAACCAACTTAGAGTTCCAGAAGTGGTGTGTTCAAGTGTTCATTTTTTATAACCACCTAATCATCTGTTTACCTTTTTAATTTTTTAACCAATTTGATAGGAGAAAATTATGCATTATGCCACTTTAATAATCATGGTAATAATTTTGAAATATCATATTTGGTACTGGGGGTCCTGTTTCTGTGAGTGTTTCATGTATGCCTTTGCCCATGACATCTGCCGGAAAAGCACTTCAGGCTGAAGTGAAAACAAGTGCAAAAGCCCTGAGGTGAAAAAGAGCGGGTTATTAAAGAGTCAGGTAGAGATTACTTGTTTTACTTTATACCAAAGTATAAGAAAGAATAAATATGTAAATTTTATACCATTTAATGCTTTTTATTAAAATAGTATTATTATTGTTTTAAATTAATTTCCAGTAGCTAAAACTGATAGCAATTTGCTATAGAGACTAGATATACTGTTATAAAAACAAATATATGCATTTTTTTATGTATGTATATAGACACAGGTTTGCATGCTTGTATATATTAATACACATTTATAAATATTTGCATATATACATATTAACATTTATATATGGGTATGTATGGTATGCGGTATCTATATACATAACTATATTGAAATATGTTGATATTTGTGCCTATGCATACACCAAACATATATTTATTTATTTGTTTAGAAAAATAATATCCTATTGTATTACATTACATGGTAAAATGTCATGAACTTCATGTTAGGTTAATATAGAGAGCTAAATTCACTATTTTTGAAAAGTTCTCAGTAGTTTAAATTACGGATGCAACACAATTTGTTTAACAATTTCTCAAAGAAATATAGGTTATTCGTTTTTCCACTCCTAAAAACTGTGTATTTAATTATCTTTTCAAATACATACTTATGTCCTGATATTCCAGGTACGTTTTTCAAAATGTTATTCTTTTGATTTGTGTTTGTCTGATTTAAAGGTATGGGCTTGCTGTGTACAGAAGGTAGCTACGAATTGTGTCCTCCTCTTTGAGTCATATCCCCGGAAATCTTGGTGAGAAGAGCTCTTTTATTCCCCTCCCCCATTTTTTAAAATAATG
This sequence comes from Colobus angolensis palliatus, assembly GCF_000951035.1. NCBI lineage: Eukaryota > Metazoa > Chordata > Mammalia > Primates > Cercopithecidae > Colobus > Colobus angolensis. Next base: position 289,865 of record NW_012117766.1, read on the forward strand.
AATGTAAGCTGATTTTGACATGAAGAGGCTCATTGTGAGGTAATGTTTTGTTTCTGACTTAAACAATAGGACTGGGTAAGCAATGTGATGGTCTAAGTAAGAGTTTTAGGAAGAAGCAAAGGTATGTACAAGTTGTAGTTCTCATTGTGATGAAGAATGAAGCTGGTTTGTTTAGTGAAGCAGAGAAACAAGCCTGCAAAGCCCTGAAGAGGCAGAAAGAGTAAATGTAACTCATGATTTCTTTTGTCTTGGTTGTAGTGTCCTGGCCACCTTGCAGTACATGTGTCTATGGGTTCTGAATGATAACCCTTTGTTGGTTAATTTTAAACTTTCCTTTCTCTTTTTCTTTTTTTTTTTTTTTTTTTTTTTTGAGACGGAGTCTCGCTCTGTGGCCCAGGCTGGAGTGCAGTGGCCAGATCTCAGCTCACTGCAAGCTCCGCCTCCCGGGTTTAGGCCATTCTCCTGCCTCAGCCTCCCGAGTAGCTGGGACTACAGGCGCCCGCCACCTCGCCCGGCTAGTTTTTTGTATTTTTCAGTAGAGACGGGGTTTCACCATGTTTGCCAGGATGGTCTTGATCTCCTGACCTCGTGATCCGCCCGTCTCGGCCTCCCAAAGTGCTGGGATTACAGGCTTGAGCCACCGCGCCCGGCCAAACTTTCCTTTTTCTTAATATAGTATAAGGGATTTTTTATAGTAAAAAATGTTATTAATTGCTTTTAAAATAGAGCAGACATTTTTCCACTTTTATCCATTTTGCGAGTGATTAGATATGGCAATATTTAAATCTGATGTTAACATTTTGCAAAAATTGAACCATTTTGCAGAACATTTATGGTGTAGTCTTGTGTGAGGTAATGTAATGCTGACTTAAATTTTTATAAATAATTTTTATGAGTCTGACTATTGGTAGAATCAGACCGATACTTTTTAAGGCATTCTCACTATCCATCTCAATCCTTGGTACCATAAAGGGTAAGTTTAAGAATTTTCTAATGTGAAGGCTTGATAAATACAAAACATTACTGGAAGAAGATGACCAGCATTTCCCAAACGTAAAAGTTCTGAGAACCCACTGTATCATTAGCAACATTTCTCGGAATCCATAATGTAGCCATAATTTGTCAACACATTCCTTTTGGCTCAATTTAAAAAAGTAAAAGACCATGTGAACTAACCTGGTCCAGAGAGGTTACGTGACCGACCCACAGTGACCGAGTTATTTAGTGACCAAATGTAGTTTTTGCTTGTTTGTTTTTTTCCCAGGTAATTTTTTTTGGGGACTATTGAAAGATAAGACTTCTAAGTCATCATCATCTCTCCAATTAAAAGTATGGTGGAGGCACAGGGACAAATGTAAGCCAACACATGACTAATCCAAACTACCAAGAATATGTTTTCAGCTTTTACCAAACAATGCATTATGCAATTAGAGTCCTTTTTGGAGAATTGCAAATCCTCTAACAGTAGACTTTTGTCTGTCTTTCTTTTAATTTTCCTAGTACTTAGTTTTATGTTAAGAAAATCTTTTCATCTTACATTAGTTCTTCACTGAATGTAAGTCTCTGGTGGCAATGCAATAAAATAGAATTTATTAATCTTAAAATGGATTAGAGTTATCTTAATCACTCAGGCCTGGAAATCATTCATAGCTGTCAGACAACTGGGATAAAACTGATTATCTCTTATCAAGAAAATGCTCTATGAGCAGTAATACTTAAGATTCATATAATTTCAATTAATATATATGTATTAATTCATTAATACATGAAGCCTTATATTGATATAATCACCCCAACTTCATAAGATATTCATCAATATAAGTAGTTATAGTTGAAAATATGTATGCACTTCAGGAAAAAAATATTGTATTTCATAGAAAGTAGAATTTGTCATATTGGTATGTGGCGTTATTTCAGCAAGCTTATTTCCATCCTGTTCTTAGCTGCATAACTTTTAAAGATTTATTGTTTCAGTTACAATTAGGTAGTAATGGTAATACTTCCAATGTAAATGTAAGGAAGTTTATTAGCTTATATAAGGTATAAGTCTGACAGCAAACTAGAACTGCCTAAAAGAACTTCACTTCAGATGATAAAGGATAAAAGAAGGAACCTAAAAGCAGCAAGAGAAAAGAAACCAATAACATACAATGGAGCTCCAACATATCTAGCAACAGACTTTTCATTGGAAATCTTCTAGGTCAGTAAAGAGTGGCATGACACATATAAAGTGCTGAAGGAAAAAGTCTTTTACCCTAGAATAGTGTATCTGGTAAAAGATATTCTTCAGCCATGAAGGATAAATAAAGACTTTCCTAGACAAACAAAAGTTGAGGAATTTCATAAATACCAGACCTGTCGTATAAGAAATGCTAAAGAGAGTACTTCAATTGGAAAGAAAATGTCATTCATGAGAAGTAAATAATCAACTGAAGGTACAAAATTTAATGGCAAGAGTAAGTACACAGAAAAACTCAGAATATTATAACACTGTAACTGTGCTATGTAAACTGTTCTTATCCTAAATAGAAGAAATAATGAATCAATAAAAAATAATAACTACATAACTTTTCAAGAAATAGTTATTACAGTAAGATATAAATAGAAAGAACAAAATGTTAAAAAGTGGGGGGGATGTAAAGGCAAGTTTTTAGTAGTTTCCTTTTTGTTGGTTTATGCAAAAAATGTTAAATCATTATCAGGTTAAAATAACGTGTTATAAGACAATATCTGCAAGCCTCACGGTAACCTTAAATGAAAATGCATCCAATGCATACAGACACACACACACACACACACACACACACACACACACACATACAAGCAAGAAACTAAATCATATCACCAGAGAAAATCACCCTCACTAGAGGAAGATAGAAAGGAAAGAAAGAAGGAAGAGAAGACCAGAAAACAAATAACAAAATAGTAGGAGTAAGTCCTTACTTATCAATAATAACATTGAATGTGAATGTACTAAACTCTTCAATCAAAAGACATAGGCTGTCTGAAAGGATAAAGAAATAAACCCATTGAGCTGTTGCCTACAAGAAGCATACTTTACCTATAAAGAGGTATGTAGGCTAAATATAAAGGGATGAAAAATATCTTCCAAGCCAATAGAAATCCAAAAAAAGAAAAAAAAAAAAGCAGGAGTAGCTATACCTGTATCAGAAAAAATAGATTTCAAGACAAAAACTATAGAAAGAGACAAAGACAGTCACTATGTAATTATAAAGGGATCAATCCAGCAAGAGGATATAACACTTTTAAACATATATGCACCCAACACTGAAGCATCCAGATATAAAAAGGAAATATTATTAGAGCTAAAGAAAAGATAGGTCTCAATACAATAATAGCTGGAGACTTTAGCACTGAACTTGCAGTATGAGACAGATCTTCAGACAGCAAATCAATAAAGAAAGATCACAATTAATCTTCAATATAAATCAAATAAATCCAATTGATATTTACAAAACATTTCATTCAAGAGCTGCAGAGCACACATTATTTTTTCAACACATGGATCATTCCCAAGGATAGATCATATGTTAGGTTACAAATCAAGTCTTCCAACATTCTAAAATAGTAAAATAATATCAAACATCTTCTCTGACCACAATGGAATAAAACTAGGAATTAATAACAATTAATTTCAGAATTTTTAATTTAAGAAATTTTGGAAGCTATACAAATGCACGAAAATTAAGTAATATGATTCTGAATGGCCAGTGGGTCAATAAAGAAATTAAGAAAGGAATTAAACACTTTCTGAAACAAATGATAATGGAAACAGTATAGCAAAAGCTATGTGACACAACAAAAACAGTACTAACAGGGAAGCTAATAGCTATAACTGCCTACATCAAAAAAGAAACAAACCTTCAAATAAACAATCTAATTGTGCATCTGAAAGAACTAGAAAAGCAAGAGCTAACCAAACACAAAATCATTAGAAGAGAAGAAATAGTAAATATCAAAGCAGAAATAAATGAAATTGAAAACAACAATACAAAAGACCAATGATACAAGAAGTTGGCTTTTTGAAACGTTAAATGAAATTGACAAACGTTTAGCCAGACTACCTAAGATAAAAAGAAGAGCCAAATAAATAATATCAGAAATGAAAAGGGAGACATTACCACTGATGCTGCAGAAATTTAAAGGATTATTAGTGGCTATATTGAGTAACTATATGCCAATAAATTGAAAAATCTAGAAGAAATAGATAAATTCCTACATACATACAACCTACCAAGATTGAACCACAAAGAAATGCAAATACTGAACAGAGCAATAACAAATAATAGTATTGAACGCATAATAAATAGTCTTCCAATAGAGAAAAGGCCAGAACTCAAAGGCTTCACTGCTGAATTCTACCAAACATTTACAGAACTAATAAAAATCCTATTCAAACTATTCTGAAAAATGGAGGAAGAAGGAATATGTCCAAACTCATTCTACAAGGCCAGTATTACCTTGATTCCAAAATGACACAAAGGCACATCAAACAAACAAACAAACCCACAGGCCAGTATCTCAGAGGAATATTGATGCAAAAATTCTGAACAAAATATTAGTAAATGGAATTCAACAATACATTAATAAGATGAGTCATCATCACCAACTGAAACTTATACCTGGGATGCAAGAATGGTTCAATACATGCAAATCAATCAAAGTGACACATCATTATCAATAGAATTAGGAATAAAAATCGTATCATTTCAATTGATACAGACAAGAAATATTTGGTAAAATCTAACATCACTTTATGATAAAAAAGCCTCAAACAACTGGGCCTAGAAGTAACATACCTCAACATAATAGAAGCCACTTATGAGAGACTGACAACTAGTATCATGCTGAATGGGGGAAAAAAAAAAACAAACCTGAAAACCTTTTCTTTAAGTACTGGAACATGACAAGGATGCCCACTGTCACCAGTGTTATTCAACATATTACTGGAAGACCTGGCTAGAGCAATCAGAAAACAGAAAGATATAAAGTATCCATTTTGGAAAGTAAGAAGTCAAATTATCCTTGTTTGCAAATGATATGATCTTGTATTTGAAAAAAACCCAAAGACTCCACCAAAAGCTATTACACCTGATGAACAAATTAAGCAAAATTGCAGGATAAATAATCAACATACAAAAATCAGTGGCATTTCTATATGCCAACAATGAGCTATGTGAAAAAGAAATAAAATTAGTAATCCTATTTATAATAAACACACACAAATTCAATACCTAGAATTAACCAAAGAAGTAAAAGATCTCTATAATAAAAACCATAAAATATACATAACAGAAATTGAAGAGAAAATCAAAAAAAGGTAAAAATATTACATGTTCGTGGATTGAAAGAATCAATATTATTAAAATGTCCATAGCACCCAAAGCAATCTACAGACACAATGCAATATTTATCAAACTATCTATTACATTCTTCAGAGAAACAGAAAAAAATTTCAAATTTATATGTAACCACAAAAGGCCCAGAGTAGACAAATCTATCCTAAGCTAAAAGAACAAAACTGGAGGAATCATATTGCCTGACTTTAAATTACACCACAGAGCTATAGTAACCAAAACAGCATGGTAGTGGCATAAAACAGACACACAGATCAATGGGACAGAGTAGAAAAGTCAGAAACCAAAACAACATGATACTGGCGTAGAAACAGACACATAGATCAGTGGAATAGAATAGAGAAGCCAGAAACACACCCACACACATACAGTGAGCTTATTTTTGACAAAGGTGCCAATAGCATACATGGAGGAAAGACAATCTCTTTGATAAATTGTGCTGGGAAACTGGATATCCATAAGCAGGAGAATGAAACTAGACCCTTATCTGTCACTACATATAAAAGCCAAATAAAATTAATTAAAGACTTAATCTGATACCTCAAACTATGAAACTCTATAAGAAAACATTGGAGAAACTCTCCAAGACATTGGTTTAGGCAAAGATTTCTTGACCGATACCCTACAAGCACAGAAAACTAAAGTAAAAATGAACAAATGGAATTACATTAACTGAAAAAGCTTTTTTACAGCGATGAATACAATCAACGTAGTGAAGAGACATAATGGGAGAGAATATTTTCAAACTGATAGTCTGAAAAGGGATTAATAACCAGAACACATAATGAGTTCAAACAACTTTATAGGAAAAAAATTAATAATCCAATCAAAAAGTGCGTACAATATTTAAATATGCATTGCTCAAAAGAAGACATACAAATGGCAAATAGGCATATGAAAAAGTCATCAATATAACTGATCATCAGAAAAATGCAAATCGAAATTACAATGAGATATGACCTCACCCCTCTTAAAATGGCTTTTGTCCAAAAGACAAGCAATAACAAAGGCTGCCAAGGATGTGGAGTAAAGGGGACCCTTATACATTGTTGGTGGTAATGTAAGTTAGTACAACTACTATGGAGAAATGTTGGGGGTCCCTAACAAAATTAAAACTTGAGCTACCATATGATTCAGCAATCCCATTGCTGGGTATATACCCAAAGGAAAGGAAATCAGTATATCGAAGAGGTATCTGCATGTCTGTGTTTATCACATCACTGTTTAAAATAGTTAAGATTTTGAAGCAACCTAACATCTGTCTTAACATCTGTCCATTAACAGATGAACACTTAAAGAAAATGTGGTACATATACACAATGCAGTACTATTCAGTCATACAAAAGCAATGAGATCCAGTCATTTGCAAAAACATGGATTGAATTAGAGATGATTGTGTTAAGTGAAATAAGCCAGACACAGAAAGACAGGCATCACATGTTCTCACTTACTTATGAGATACAAAAATCAAAACAATTGAACTTACGTACATAGAGGGTAGAAGTATTGTTACTAGAGGCTGGGAAGGGTAATAGGAGACTGGGTGAGACGTGGGGACAGTTAATGGATACACAAAAAATTAGAATGAATAAGGTCTACTATTTGATAGCACAACAGGGTGATTATAGTCAGTAGTAACTGTATATTTTAAATAACTTAAAGAGTATAATTGGATTGTTTGCAACTCAATGAGTAAATGCCTGAGGAGATGGGTACCTCATTCATCATGATGTGCTTTTTTCACATCATATGCCTGTATCAAAACATCTCGTGTCTCCCATAAATATATTCGCATACTATGTACCTACAAAAATTAAAAATTAAAAAAAATGAAATCAGGGTTCTGTTTCAGTGATTTAGGTAATAACTACTGAATGTTACTACGAGGCCAAAAAAAACCAGCCTGTCATTTATTTTCCATCCACACCTAGAATGCCATTTTACATGAATTAAATGAATTAATAGATGGATGGATAGCTGGCTGGATGAATGAATAAGTCAACCATTTATATGCTTTAAAATATTTAAATACAACTTATTTGATGAGATTAGCCATGGCAACATAGCAAGACTCCATGTCTGTAGAAAATTACATATATATATATAATCTTACTTGAAACTTATTAAGATTGTATATCAATATAATCTTACTTGAAACTAAGCTATTAGTTTTCAGTCATTTTACCTTGCTTGAAAGATAGAAATGTCAAGTACAAGTTTTAACTTAAAAGAGAAATGGAGGAAAACAATTAACCGATTATAGTATAGAAGCCAGAGTTTGGAATTACATATCAAAAGGACAGCATTCCTTTTAAGAGTCTAGCAGAAGAGACAGGCAGATATGGTGGAGATTTTATTGGAGTAAAAATGATATGAGCTAGTATTATTAGAGCTCATCTGAGGATCTTATAAATAAATCTAAGTGTTAAAGGTAAAGTTCAAGAAATACCATGGTGAGCAATAAATAACATATTATGTTCTTGAAACTGTAGTTAGTTTTGTCTTTTCAAAACATGCAGGGAATAATGAGAAGTAGTAGAAGTGGAGACTGATATGGTTTGGCTATGTCCCCACAGAAATCTCATCTTGAATTGAGCTCCTCAAATCCATACATGTCATGGGAGGGACCCAGTGAGAGGTAATTGAATCACTGCGGCAGGTTTTTCCCTCCCAGTTCTCATGACAGCGAATAAGTCTCACAAGACCTTATGGTTTTATAAAGGGCAGTTCCCTTGCACACACTCTCTTGCCTGCTGCCATGTAAGACATGCCTTTGCTCCTCCTTCACCTACTGCCATAATTGTGAGGCCTCCCCAGTCATGTGAAACTGTGAGTCCATTAAACCTCTTTCCTTTATTAATCACCCAGTCTCGAGTATGTCTTCATTAGCACTGGGAGAACAGACTGATAGGGAAACATAGTCAGGTAGCAGATTATAATGCGTTTCATAAGCCCTGCTTTGAAGTCTGACTTTAGCTTATTTGGCTGAGGAGAGTCTGCAGACTGAGAAGACCATAGATGGAAAATCCAAGAAACTACCAATATAGATGGATTAAAGTTTGGAAATGTATATCACTATATGCCTAGGAGCTCTATCATTTTGTCTACAGTACCAAAGGTATTATTATGCAAAATATGATGAATGGCTTTGCTATTCCATGTGGCATACAGAAGAGTAGATAAAAGAAATGGAGGACAGCCAGTCCAGAGCTATGGGTATTTAATAGTGAGTCAAGAGGGAAGGCAAATAAAATGCATAAGGGCTCATGTGGAACCAGGTATCCTGTTTGCTAGTTCTTTTCATTACTGCAACTGCCTTCAGTACTATATCTCTTTCTGTAAAACGTTCCTTGCAGCTAAATACTCTCATCAATAAGCTAATGACTGGGAAAGAAACAGAAATTTAACAATATTCTTTATACCTTTGATAACTGAGAATAAATTATGAAACAGATGTTTTGCATTAAGGTGCATTGTAAAAGTATAACTTCTAGAATTCTTTTATAAAAACAATAGCAATGTATTTACCAATCAAGCAAACTGTAGGCAGTAGTTCAACACCTGTCAAGGAGATTATAGTCAAGGAGCAACAATTATATTCTCTATATAATACTTATTTAGACAAGGTAGCTTTTATTCTATGTGCTAAAGAAAATTGGTATTTGGAACCTTAAAAGAAAAAAATTCCCCAGTAATGTTTATGTCCAATGAAATTGTTGGGCAAAGGCAAGTTAGATTAGAATTCCAAAGCTACACATGGTGATAGAAGTGATTGTGCATTCCTTGGTGATCTATAAAATCAATTGCAACAATAGATCAAGCAGAATCAAAGTTGCCTGAGAAATCTCAGCACAAGTAACAAGTCATTACAAACCCTATTGAAACTCCCTTTGGTGCAATGACTAGGCCTAAGCCCAGATTGAAAATTTTTAAATAATTGACTCTGAGGGAGATGGGTGATCAGTGGTGCAGCAACTTTTATATAAAACTCTTGCTGAGGCCAGTATATTTTATATGGGAACATTGGAATTGAATTGTCCTTTAAAAGATGGAGATATACTTTTCTGCTACTACAGAATAGGATTTATACAATTGATACTTCAAATAAGACTAGGAATATTGTAGTATCAAATGAAGTATGTTTTTGGAATTTCATAACCTGAAGGAAGTTTTTCTATAATAAATGGAAACTAAATAGCAAAATCTTAACATCTCACTATATAAGGATACTGCACCCACTTAAGTTGACTTTATCCCAAATGCCTTTTCACTGTGTGGAACTTAAATTTACATACATTTTTATGTATTATAAGATAAACACATAGTTATGCATCTTCTTTGTTTCCCAGTTTAGCCAAAATAATGTATTACTTCTCTCTCTCTCTCTCTCTCTTTCTCTCTCTCTCTCTCTCTCTCCCCTCTCGCTTCTTTTTTCTCTCTCTCTCTCCTTCCATGCCCCTTCTCTCTCCTATCCATCTTTAAGCCATATCTTCTTTAGGGAAGATGGTGTTTGGTTTTCCTTATTTTGTTGAAAAACCTTCAGTTGTTTTACTGTTTGACAGCAATGAAAAGTTTGGCAATTGGACTCCAGTGAGAAATCTCAATTATCTTAGAAAAGGAAAATCAGATCTTTCATTAGATTTGGCCCATGTGCCTAGTGTGTGACACATCAAAGCAAAAATATAATATTAACGCTATTGAGATGTGATGGCAGAGCAGGACTTGAACAAAAGCATTATATACCTAAAGAAAAAGATGGAAAGTACAAGCCACAAGAGAAATCAGGAAGATTTAGGAAGATATAAAATTGTGTTTGTTAAAAACAAACATTTAAGATGCTCACTTTAATTATGTACATTAGAAATTCAATGATGTTCAGGGGGATAAAAGTCTTTTGGAGTCATTGGAAAGACAATTTCAATACTCAAAATGTCTACAGAAGATCACCTCAATCCAGATTAATTGATTTTTTGAATCATGTAGCTAGCACCTAGCACATTTCCTGGCATATAATTGATAAAATAAATTAACTGTTCTGATTTTATACTCATTTGGCAAGTCCACCCTTAAATATTGATTTACCAGTGTAAACCAATGTATACACCTTCCTGAGATAAATCTTATGGTAACATCTTACCTTCTCTTAAGGAAGGGAATCAAATTATATATTCCAGCATGAGTACTCTGGTTTCACTCTAGTTATAATTCTTTTTGATAATTGAATTGAGTTGGATTGTTGGTTTTATTCACTGGTCTCATGAGCTTGTCCAGCTTTCTCTTTGATAGATTACACTTGTCCTTTGGCACATTCATGTTTAGATTTGGTAATACTTGATGATGCCAAATTCCCTATAAGTAATAATGCCCTTGAAACCTCTTAACAGCTACATTGCTTCTTCTCCTAATCTTTGCCTTTCATAGTAGCCTTTTTGGACTATTACGGTTGACTTTTTTCATTAAGAAACCAGGAATAACTGTTAGAAGAAAAAGACCACATCTTCAAAATCGTAAGAAAATAAATCCTCAATAGTTAACTGTTAAACAAAGTGTTTTCTAGAGTGTAACATAGTGTGCTAAGGCTTTAAACATATTTTCGTTATATCTTGTCGACATTTTTGTCGGTAGGACTTATTGTTATCATTTTAGGAATGGAAGGACTGAAGATTGAAGTAATTTTACCCTGGTCAGTTAGTGATGGAGATAGGATTTGGACCATGTTATTTATGATTCTGAGTCTTGTAATTTAAAAGCTTCCTACTTATTAACACCAAGCACAACCTTATTAATGATTCATAGTTGATTTGCTAATATTACAATGCTTTAAAATAGTATTTTCCAAATTTTTGAGGAAGATTTTCTATGATAAAAGTATTTAAGAATTCCTATTTAAAAACATCATCTTACAGAATTCTTCAGAGTTTTTAATATAACAATAAATGTTTTCAATCTGGAAGAAAATTATGCGGCATAAACTCTTTTTAGGCTTATTGGGGCATAGTATATTATTTTCAGAAGGTATTTCATGCGGCAAGAGCTTCATATACATATATTGAAATTGCTGATTTTTAAAATCTAGCATTGAGAAACAAGGGGAAATTATGAAGCCTGTAAATTTGTGATTTTAATAAAAAAGCACTCATGTAAATGGAAATCGATAATTAATATCACCATTGTTAAATCTATCCACTAAAACCCACAGTCTTCTAACTGGCCCCTCTCCTCAGAATTTACAGAATTTCGGCCGGCGCAGAGGCTTACATCAGCACTTCGGGAGGCCGAGGCGGGCGCATCACGAGGTCAGGAGATTGAGACCATCCTGGCTAACACGGTGAAACCCCGTCTCTACTAAAAATACAAAAAATTAGCCGGGGATCGGTGGCAGGCGCCTGTAGTCCCAGCTACTCTCCGGAGGCTGAGGCAGGAGAATGGCGTAAACCC
>NW_012117766.1:302200-303635 GCF_000951035.1 Colobus angolensis palliatus
CCACCTTGCCTGGCTAGTTTTTTGTATTTTTTAGTAGAGACGGGGTTTCACCGTGTTAGCCAGGATGGTCTCGATCTCCTGACCTCGTGATTCGCCCATCTCAGCCTCCCAAAGTGCTGGGATTACAGGCTAGAGCCACCGCGCCCGGCGGTAAGTGCAATCTTGAGTTTTGGCACCTCATCTGTGGGCCTCACCAGAATTAATAAACTCACATATGCCATTTAATTTCATCTTCAAAAATTGTGAAAAAATCCAAAAAAATGTTTGTTACAAAAGATATACACATAATGAAAGATTTGGCAATATTATATATTATATGTTATATATGTATATATGTGTATAGACAATATTATATATGTATATATAATGTCTCTACATTTTTTCTGTATATATTAAACATATATTTATATAGACATTTAAGGCATATTTTACATTATAAAAAATAATCATGGAAAATGTTAGTGACTTATCAAAATACTTTTAAAGTGTTCTGTAACTTGAGAGGAATTTATACTAATGCAGAGTTCTAGAAAATCTCCTTAAGCTGATAAGCAACTTCAGCAAAGTCTCAGGATACAAAATCAATGTGCAAAAATCACAAGCATCCTTATGCATCAATAAAAGACAGAGAGCCAAATCATGAGTCAACTCCCATTCACAATTACTTCAAAGAGAATAAAATACCTAGGAATCCAGCTTACAAAGGATGTGAAGGACCTCTTCAAGAAGAACTACAAACCATGGCTCAACAAAATAAAAGAAGACACAAACAAATGGAGGAACCTTCCATGCTCATGGATAGGAAGACTCAATATCATGAAAATGGCCATACTGCCCAAGATAATTTATAGATTAAATGCCATCCCCATTAAGCTACCAAATTCTTCACAGAATTTGAAAAAAACTACTTTAAAGTTCATATGGAACCACAAAAGAGCTCTCATTGCCAAGACAATCTTAAGCCAAAAGAACAAAGCCAGAGGCATCACACTACCTGACTTCAAACTATACTGCAAGGCTGCAGTAACCAAAACAGCATAGTACTAGTACCAAAACAGAGATATAGACCAATGGAACAGAACAGAGCCCTCAGAAATAATACCACACATCTACAACCATCTGATATTTGACAAACCTGACAATAACAAGAAATGAGGAAAGGATTCCCTATTTAATAAATGGTGCTGGGAAAACTGGCTAGCCATAAATAGAAAGCTGAAACTGGATCTCTTCCTTACACCTTATACAAAAATTAATTCAAGATGGATTAAGGACTTAAATGTTAGACCTAAAACCATAAAAAAACCAGAGAAGAAAACCTAGGCAGTACCATTCAAGGACATAGGCATGGGCAAGGACTTCATGTCTAAAACACCAAAAGCAATGGCAACAAAAGCCAAAATTGACAAATGGGATCTAATTAAACTAAAGAGCT
>NW_012117766.1:303775-352865 GCF_000951035.1 Colobus angolensis palliatus
AGAAAATTTTTGCAATCTACTCATCTGACAAAGGGCTAATATCCAGAATCTAAAAAGAACTTAAATTTATAAGACAACTCCATCAAAAAGTGGGCAACGGATATGAACAGACACTTCTAAAAAGAAGACAAGTATGCAGCCAACAGACACATGAAAAAATGCTCGTCATCACTAGCCATCAGAGAAATGCAAATTAAAACCACAATGAGATACCATCTCACACCAGTTAGAATGGCGATCATTAAAATGTCAGGAAGCAACAGGTGGCGGAGAGGATGTGGAGAAATAGGAACAATTTTACACTGTTGGTGGAACTGTAAAGTAGTTCAACCACCGTGGAAGACAGTGTGGTGATTCCTCAAGGATCTAGAACTAGGAATACCATTTGACCCAGCCATCCCATTACTGGGTATATATCCAAAGGATTATAAATCATGCTGCTATAACGACACATGCACACATATATTTACAGCGACACTATTCATAATAGCAAAGACTTGGAACCAACCCAAATGTCCACCAATGACAGACTGGATTAAAAAAATGTGGCACATATACACTATGAAATACTATGCAGCCATAAAAAGGATGAGTTTGTGTCCTTTGTAGGGACATGGATAAAGCTGGAAACCATCATTCTCAGCAAACTATTGCAAGGACAAACAACCAAACACCGCATATTCTCACTCATAGGTGGGAATTGAACAAAGAGAACACTTGGACACAGGAAGGGGAACATCACACACCGGGGCATGTTGTGGGGAGAGGGGAGGGATAGCATTAGGAGATATACCTAATGTAAATGATGAGTTAATGGGTGCAACACACCAACATGGTACATGTATACATATGTAACAAACCTGCACGTTGTGCACATGTACCCTAAAACTTGAAGTATAATAAAATAAAAAAAGAAAACAGTAAGAAATAATAAGTTCTTCATGTGCAAAAATAATCTACTGAACCTAAACAAATATCATATAGCTAGAAATAAACATAATGTTTTAATGACTATTGATATATTTATAGGTAGAAAGAGCATAAGACAATATATTTTTAAATACATAAGCAGAAATTAATGTTTTGATAAATATATTAGAAATATTTAAAAATGAACTATACATAAATTTGAATACACTTATTGACACTATTCCAAAGCAATTATATTGCACTATTGGCATCCTACATGGAGTTCCAAAGTAAGCAGTATGTTGAAATTAAGTTGACATAATTTTTGTACAGGTAGTTAGGGTAGATCAAAGCAAATATTTTGCCAAACTTGATGCAAAATAACACATCAAAAGTATTTCAAAACCACACTTCTATGCTATCTAGCCAGAGCATGTGTCACAGCATGTTTGTATATATGAAGCAATAAGAAAGCTTTATTTAAAACTACTATTTCAGCAACTGTCATAGTCACATAAGTGGCAGTAAGGTAGTTTTACAGAATTGCAAAAACCTCATAAATAAGTAAATAAATAATCCTCCAGAACCCAAAAGATCTTACGTATTTGGAAAAAAAATGATACATGTTCTGCTCAGGACAATGCTTTAGGAAATAGAATTTCGAACAAGTGACTGCAACTCAGTCATATTGTGGGTAAAGCTTGCACTCCATATTTCCCAGGATACACGAGCCACTCTATCCAACCATCTCCCCATATATTCACCTAGCAGGTGGTTTAAAAGCAGAAGTTTATTAATTCTGGAGAGACCCACAGTTGAGGTGCCAAAATACAAGATTGGACTTACATAGTTTACTAGTGAAGGTCAATGATGGGGACACAAAGCTTCCTATTACTTGATCATCTTTCTGCATTGTAGGTACATTGGACACATTATTAAATCAAAAGATATTGCCATACTTTGATAACTGCTCTTTAATTTCCATCATAAAGCCAAAAAAATTATCTGACACAAATTAACATTATATCTGTCCTCTTTTATTAATGTGCATTATATTTCTCTAATCATTGGTAATTTATGAATGACCAAATGATATTTTGTGTAATATATTCCATTTGACACAGCTCTATTTCATGTGACTTCCAAATGTTCTAAATTACTCTTTCCTAAAATTTATTGGTTTCTAGTAAAAAATTCTTTTCATCTTTTTCCTCAGCTAATAGTGTGCTGATTTATCTTTTTTAAATTTCAAACTGTAGCTTCAAACCTGCCATCTTTACTGGTATGAATTTCTATTTTTGAAAACCAAATAAGCTCAGTTTAATAGCAATTTATCAAAAGCTAGTTTGGAGTTATACGTGCAACTGCTTGGAGGACAAATGTAATAAGAAAATAATTGTGGAGAATTAAAATGAGAAAAGTACCAATAATTCAGGCAATTAATCTTCTATAAAAGAAAGGATAGTTCTTTCTACGAAGCTAGTGATAAAGATATACTACAGGAAGTAGAAGAAAACAGCAATCAGTGGGTTCATGTCTAGTATTTTCTCTTTTCCTCATTAACTCAAGCACTAAGAATAAAAAGATGGGAATTTTGTAAGAGATTAGACTGCAAGAGTTATGGTTTGATTTGTTCTTAATATTAATCATTTTCACATTATAAATTTAGTTTTGCTCTAATGTATTTAATTTAATTTGTTAAAATCAATGTAATCCCATAAATGTCTTAAGCAGATCAGTTTGCTTTTTTAATATGAATATATTTTTAAACAAACATTTATTTTAACTTCAACTTTGAAACATTTTTCTTAAAGACCTTTCCTTAATTTACCTCACACTTCCTGGCATTTAGAATGAGAAATAGATTTCCTGTTTCTTAATCTAATCCTTTATGTTATTTTTATATTTTTTACTCCTTAAACACAAATTTTCTCACCATTCAATTACTTCTGAAAAATTCTCAGATTTTGAAAAAATTAATTTGTGCTATCATTGTAACAAGAACAGGAAGAATTACATCTTCAATTTTAGACAGGAGAATTCAAATTTACATCCGCTTTAGCTATGTCAACAAAAGTTATTTTAGGGTCTCTCTTTTGCATTTGTCTTTTGGATTGGGAATTTTGTGATAATACAAGTCTTACAAATTTTAATATCAAAACTACATTAGGGCACTATAGTAGTATTAATTTGCCTAAGAGCCTGGCAGAGAAAAACATGGTTCTTGATATGTCCCTTTATTAGTAGGTAGATTTTTTTTTTCTCTTACTTTTCATTCAGTGTGCATCCTTCATAGTCAAAGCTTTATGTGATGACTTAACTTTCAGTATTATTCCCGCGGTTTACACATGGGAATTAATATGCAATTAATCATAAATCTGGGGTGAGTGGGTGGGAATGTCAGCTTACAAGTACATGTCCAATATTTGTCTCCCTCTTCATTCCTAGCCTTCATTTAGTTTGGGGGCATTTAACTCTTTGCTATGCTTAATACCTGTTGGCCAGATTTCCAAGGGGTTTATAACAAGATGACTAAAATAACTGACCAAAGTCATGAGGTATTTTGTAACTAAAGCAGAATCTTTAGTTTTTAAAATCATTGTTCTTTGAGATATTTTCCTGCACAGTTATAAAATATGATTATTTTTCTTACTCATGAATATCCATCCTGCATATATACACATATATATATACACACACACATATGTATATATGCAAAATAACACATCAAAACTGTTGTCATGGTCGCATAAGTGGCAGTAAGGTAGTTTTACAGAATTGCAAAAATCTCATAAATAAATAAATTATCCTCAGTAACCCAAAGGGTCCTACCTATTTAGAAAAATGTGATACATGTCATGCTCAGGACAATGCTGTAGAAAATAGCATTTCAGAGCAAGTGAATAAATCTGGGGTGAGTGGGTGGGAATGTCAGCTTACAAGTACATGTCCAATATTTGTCTCCCTCTTCTTTTCTGGCCTTCATTTATTTGGGGGCATTTAGCTGTTTGTTATGTATACATACATATGTATATATATAGAGAGAGTTGGATAGTTTCTGGGATGTCTAGTTTATTGAGATAGATAGACGGATAAATAGATAGATAGATAGATAGATAGATAGATAGATAGATAGATAGATAGATAGATAGATAGATAGATGATAGATGGATAGAGATGGATAGCTAGCTATGAACTCAAACTTTTTCATACCTGCTTAATATTGCATAATATACATATGCCAAAATTATGTAGTTATTTTCTTCTTCCTGAACATTTAGATTTGGTTTTTGTTACTACAGACATAAATACTTCTTAATCTAGAGCAGTTTTATGTTCACAATAAAATTAAGAGAAAGGTACAGAGATTTCTCATTTACTCTCTTCCTCCACACATATATAATCTATCAGCATCATTATCAATATTCCCCGTCAGAGTGGTACATTTGTTACAATTGATGAATCTACATTGCCATATCATAATCACCCAAAATTGATAATATACATTAGAACACACTCTAGATGTCATACATTCTATGGGTTTGAACAAATGTGTAATACATGTATCCATTATAGTATCATGTGGAGTATTTTCACTGCCCTAAAAATATTACATACTCCCACAATTAAGCACTCATTCTCTCCACCCCACTCCCGGTGGAAACCACAGTTTTCTGCTGTCTCTAAAATTGTATCTTTTCCAGAATGTCATGTATTTAGAATCACACTGTATGTAGCCTTCTCAAATTGAACATCTTTTACCTATTTATATGAACTTAGGTTTCCTCCACCTCTTTTCATGGCTCAATAGCTAATTCCTTAGTGTCAAATAATATTTTGTTGTTTGAATTTACCACAGTTTTTTTTTCTTTTGCCTACTGAATCGTATCATGGTTGCTTCCAAGTTTTTGTAATTATAAAAAAGTGGCTTAAACATCCATAAGAACATTTATGGTGTAGGTATAACTTTTCAACATTTGGGATAAATACCAAAGAGTATGATTACTGAATCATATTGCAAGACCATGTTTAGTGTTGTGAGGAATCCCCAAAATGTTTTTCACAGTAGGAGTACCATTCTGCAATCCCAGCAGCAATGATGGCCATACTGGCCAGTATTTAGTGTTGTCAGTTTTCTGGAATTTGCCCATTCTAACAGGTATATAGTGGTATCTCAATTTTGTTTTAATTTGCAATTCTCTGATGACATGTGATGTGGAGGATCTTTTTATATGCTTATTGGACACCTGTATATTTTCTTTGGTGAGATGTCTGATAAGGTCTTTGGTCCACTTTTTGAGTGGGTTTATTGTTTTTTCTTACTGTTGAGTTTTAAGAATTCTTTGTACATTTTTGGATAATGACCCTTTATCAGATGTCTTTTGCAAATATTTTCTTCCCGTCTGTTTCTTGTCCTCCCATTATTTTGATAGTGTTCTTTAAAGAGCAGAAGCTTTTAACTTTAATGAAGTCAGCTTAACAATTGTTTCTTTCATGGATTGTGCCTTTGGTATGTGTCAAGCTTGTTTAACCCATGGCCCAAGAGTTGCATGCAGCCGAGGAAGACTTTGAATGTGGCCCAACACAAATTTTTAAACTTTCTTAAAGCATTATGAGTTTTCTGTTGCAACTTTCTTTTAGCTCATTTGTTGTCATTAGTGTTAATGGATTTTATGTGTGGCCCAAGACAATTCTTCTTCCAATGTGCCCCAGAGAAGTCAAAAGATTGGACACCTCTGGTATACGTAAAATGTTATCCCCATACCCGATGCCATCTAAGTTTTTCTCTTATGTTATTTCTAATAGTTTTATAGTTTGGGGTTATATATTTAGCTCTATGATCAATTTTTAAGGTTTTTTCTTTTTCTTTTTTTTTTTGTGAAGGGTAAGGTCTCTAGATTTTTTTTTTTTTTTTTGCCAATAGATATCCAGTTGTTCCAGCACCATTTGTTGAAAATATTAGTCTTCTCCATTGCATTGCCTTTGCTACTTTGTCAAAGATAAATTGACCATATTTATGTCCGTCTCTTGCTGTGCTCTCTATTCTGTTCCATTAAGCCATTTATGTTCTTCTACTAATACCACATTGTCTTGCTTTCTGTAGCTTTACAGTAAGTGTTGAAGTCATAGTGTGAATCCTAACTTTGATTCTCTCTTAAAATATTATGTTGGTTATTCTCTGTCTTTTGGTTCCCCATATAAACTTTTTTTTTTTTTTTTTTTTTTGAGCTCTGTCGCCCAGGTTGGAGTGCAGAGGCACGATCTAGGCTCACTGCAAGCTCCCCTGGGTTCAGGCCTTTCTCCTGCCTCAGACTCCCGAGTAGCTGGGACTACAGGCGCCAGTCACCGCGCCCGGCTAACTTTTTTTTTTTTTTTTAGTAGAGATGGGGTTTCACCATGGTCTCGATCTCCTGACCTCGTGATCTACCCTCCTCGGCCTCCCAAAGTGCTGGGATTAGGGTCGTGAGACACTGCGCCCGGTCTGGTTCCCCATATAAACTTTTGAACTGGTTTGTTGATATCCGCAAAATAGCTTGCTAGGAATTTGATTGTTCTATATATTCAGTTTTTTTCTTGTTTCTTTCAACAGAGTTTTGTAGTTTTCCTCATATTGATCTTTCATATATGTTGTTAGATTTATCCCAAAGAACTTTGTTTTTGCATGCTTATATTAATGATATTGTGTTTGTAATTTCAAATTTCACTTGTTCATTTGCATTATATAGGAAAATAATTGACATTTTTATATCATCCTTGTATCCTGCAACCTTGCTGTATTTGTTCATTAGTTCCAGGAAGGATTTTTATTGCTGTTGTTGTTAATTCTTTTGGATTTTCTACATAGATGATGATGTCATTTGCAGAAAAGACA
Source organism: Colobus angolensis palliatus (assembly GCF_000951035.1). Classification (NCBI taxonomy): domain Eukaryota; kingdom Metazoa; phylum Chordata; class Mammalia; order Primates; family Cercopithecidae; genus Colobus; species Colobus angolensis. Next base: position 310,557 of record NW_012117766.1, read on the forward strand.
GTTTTATTTCTTTCTTCCTTATCTATATATCTTTTATTTTGTTTTCTTGTCTAAGTGCATGAGCTAGTACTTCCAGCATGATGCTGAAAAGGAGTGGTGAGAACTGATATCCTTGCCTATGCTGATATTAGTAGGAAAGTGTCAAGTTTCTCATTATTAAGGATAATGTTAGCTGCAAGTTTTTGTAGATATTAAGTTGAGAAAGTTCTCCTCTATTTATAGTTTACTGACAGTGTTTATCATAAGTGAGTGCCAGATTTTGTCAAATGCTTTTTGTGTTTTTACTATGATTATATCATTTTTCTTTTATAAACATAGCCTAGTAATATGATGGTTTACATTTATTAATTTACAAATGTTGAACCAGCTCTCTATACCTGGGATAATTTTCACTTAGTCATGGTGTATAATTATTTGTATACATTATAAGATTTGATTACTAATATTCTATTGATAATTTTTTACATCTGTATTCATAAAAGATGTTGATAGATGAATTTTCTTGTCATGGTTTTGTTAGCTTTTAGTAAGTAGGCAATGCTGGCCTCATAGAAAGAGTTTAAAAGTAATCTATCTGCTTTTATGTTTTGAATGACAATGGAGAATTGGTATAATTTATTCCTTAAATGTTTGTTAGGATTCACTATGGAACCCACCTGGACCTGCCTGGTGCTTTCTGTTTTGAAACATTATAAATTACTGATTTGAGTTTTAAAATATATATATATAGAGAGAGGCTTATTCAGATTTCCTATTATTTGTAAATTTTGGCAAATTGTTTCTTTTAAGAAACTAATCCATTTTATCTAGATTATATGAGTTATTTATACCATACTTTCATTATCCTTTTAGTCATCATTAAATATATAGTGATGTTCTGTGAGTAGTAATTTGTGTCTTTTTAGTTTGCCTTGAAAAATTTTTTAAATAATGTGAACTTCTGTGAAAAAAAGAATATCAGATTACTTTCAAAAAAGGTTGTGTGGAGTATCTAACATTTATAATAGTAATGTGATTTTCTTTTTTCTGAAATTTGGTAAAGTTTAGATGGTGCTTAGACGTTTGCCAAACAGGCAGATGGAAAATACTCTGTAATTTTTGCTGTAGCTTACAGTTATCTAGATCCTAAAAATTGTACATTTCTTTGTCAATATTTATTTATTTATTTATTTATTTATTTTTATTTTAGAGACAGGGCCTTACTCTGTAACCCAGACTAGAGGGCAGTGCTTCAATCATAGCTCACTGCAGCCTCAAACTCCTGGGCTCAAGTGATTCTCCTGCCTCAGCCTCCTACATAGCTAGGACTACAGATGCATACCACCACACCTGGTTAATTTTTTAAATTTTTTACAGAGATGGAGTCTTGCTGTGTTGCCCAGGCTGGTCTCAAATTTTTGGTCTCAAGTTATTCTCCCACCTTGACCTCCCAAAGTGCTGAGATTACGGGTGTGTATAATTATACCTAACTCAGAGAAATTCTTATATTAATGACAGATGAACATTTTTAAAATGTTTTGACTATTGTTTTACATTTATATTTTGTATCTGTTTTATTTAAAAGGAGATATCTATATTAGAAATATTCACACTTGTCTGAGTTACATATTGCTTGTTTTTTTTTTTAGTCTTTCTTTTTTTAAGTTATCTTGCTTAGGATGTCTTCATATTAAACTTATTTTAAGAGCTTAGATTAGATTATTATCTTTTTTGAATGAAAATATCATTTATAAAAATGTTCTGCAATATAAAATTGTATAAAAATACAGCAATTTTTTTCTGTTCCATTTTTACTTTTTTTAAGTTTGAGACTAGATCTTTCTCTGTTGCCCAGGATGGAATGCAGGAGAGCGATGACTGCTCACTGCAACCTCTGCCTCCCGGGCTCAATCAATGCTCCCACCTCAGCCACTTGAGCAGCTGGGAATATAGGCATGCATCCTCATGCCCAGCTAATCTTGTATTTTTTATAGAGATGGGGTTTTGCTGTGTTGCCCTGGCTGTTCTAGAACTTATAAGCTCAAGCCATCTGCCTGCCTTGACATCTCAAAGTGCTAGGAAAACAAGTGTGAGCCACTGTGCCCAGCCTTCTATTCCATTTTTATTGATTGATTTAAAAGCATGCTTCAGGTTTCTAAAATAAGAAATGATTGATTACTGTAATAAATCTTTTGGGATATTTTAATATTTATATTTATATAGTGTGTATATATATGTATATATTATATATATACATATATATATAATATATACATACATATATACATGCTTTGAACCGTATCTAATTTTTCCTTTTTCATTATTTTCTTTCTGACCACACAAAAATAAAGATTAATTTAAAAGAACCACCAAAGTATTGCTATGCTAATTTCTGAAGTACAGATATAAAATATTAAGTATTGTTTCAGAAAATTTATTTTATTATGTGTATTTTTCAATGTAATAAAATGTACTCTAGCTAGTGATTTGATGCTATAAATAATCCTGTCAGAGATATTTTTATCTGCCTCCTTTGCTCTTCCATTCTTTTTTTACGCAATAAGTTTGTTGAAAAGAAATGTGGGTCTAAGGTAGGAGGTTTAGTTTTCAAGCCTTTTGATACATATTTCCAAACTGCCATACAAAATATTGTGCCAATTTTCATTTCCATCAGTAAATACATGAATGTGCTTTCTGACTCAAAACACTGAAAATTATCATTACTAAACTTAAACAAAAAATGCAAATGTACCTTATTGTCTATTAACATGTCACTTACTTTGGAAGCAATGAAAATATCCTGTGGGTACAAAACTACGTTAGTTGTGAAACAAAATACAACTAATTATACAAATAAAATATATAGATTTCCATTTGCTGATACATCAAGATGTTCAGAAACTCTTGAGTTATGTAAAGTTTCATCACCATATGCCTATAATTTCAGTTTAGTCATATATATATTCATTTATATACAAGGCTTTGGGTTTAAACAGCATAATGTAAGTGGTTGCTAATGATACATGGTAAGTGGTGGGTAGCCTTGACTTTAAAAGCTACATATTTATAATCTATTCACTAATTTTTCCAACAAATATATGTATGACTTATCAAAGATATAATAAAGATGAAAAAGAGAGAATCGTATTTACAAAGACACAACTGATAAGTAACACAAACACATTATGTAGTTTACTTATCCTCCTTAAAACAGCCTGCCTTTGCATGCCATAGATTCTGAAATAGATAAATTCAATCAATTGGAGCTTTAATGGTAAAGTGATTCTAATGCAAAGAACAATCCCTATAGTGTACAGAAACTTAGGGTGATCTTAGGTAGTAGAGAGCATTTTGAAAATGTTGTGGAAGGCACTGCTGGTCACTGGAAACAAAGTGGGCCCAGATCTGATCTCAGGGTACTCTGTCTCCTGGCACTGCTAGTTCCAGTTTGTCCAGGTCACGAGAGCTGGGCTGGAAACATTTTAAGCAAGGAACTCTAAAGCACTAGAAACCCTGTAATCGGGGTCCCTGATCAGGTCCTTGCTTGACGAGGTCTCAAGGTGCTCTTTATCATGTATACAAATGAAATTATGACACCATGCTCAAGCCATCATGGCTTTCTTACTTTGTACACACTGGATAGTTCCCAGAATAAGACAGCTGTGAAACCTAATTGACAATTTAGGAAGTTTTCTTATACCATGTTTGCTAATGAAATGTCATTACAAATTTTGTAATGTTGTGAAATGTAAGAGATTTTATTGAGCAGGGTGCATACTAATGGCATAGAAAATCTACGTAGTATTTTTTTAAGAAGGTTTTGTGGGACAACGTTAATGAAAAGAGTCAAACTATGAAATATTTGAATAATTTATTCTGAGCCAAATGTGACCAATGCCTCATGATGCAGTCCTCAAAAGATCCTGAGAACATGTTCTCAAGTTGGTCGGGGTACAGCTTAGTTTTACATATTTTAGGGACACATGAGACAGCAGTCAAATACATGTAAGATGTACCCTGGTTCAGCCTGGAAAGGTGAGACGACTAGAAGTGCGGGTTCCATGTCATAAGTGGATTCCAAGATTTTTTGATTGGCAATTAATTGAAAGCGTTAAGTTAATGTCTAAAGACTGAAGACTATCTGGATTAAAATAAGAACTTAAGACCAAGGTTTTATCATGAAAGCGAAGCCTCCAAGTAGCAGATGTGAGAGAGACTAGATTATAAATGTTTCTTATCAGACTTAAAAAGTCTATTTCATCAGTAATTTCAAAATGGAGGGTATAATGAGGCATGTTCAATGCCTCCCTTCCCACCATGGCCTGAGCTAGTTTTTCAGGTTAGCTTTGGAATAACCTTGCCAACAGGAGGGGTCCATTTGGATGAATGGGAGGCTTAGAATTTTATTTTTAATATGCATTCCCCCGTTTTTGTCCAAGATTTGCTAGAAGCAATATCAATGACCACCACATTTAATTTTGTCCCATTGCATAGCTGAGGTGGAGTGGTTGCCCATCCTGTCCCTTGGTAGGATCCTTCCCCTGCATGGCCAAGGACTTACAGTTAAAAGATTTATGGCCAATTCAAATGATCTAGGCCACATGGGAATGGACATGAACAGACATTTGTTAACCCTTAAATAAATTCAGTAAAAAGGCAACAAACAGAAAGCCAAGGGCAAGGTTACAAAGCTGACTAAGCTACTATAATCTTAGTTTTAGTTACAGGACTATAGCAATTAGCCATACAAAACATAAGCAATATTAAAGCTTTTAGCTAAGGGAGTTTAGAGATTGACGCTGTAATGCCTTTTGCAGTCTTTTAATAATTTTTAACTATCAGTATTATACCCAGAAGGCTTTGTCACAGGGTGTTTTTATATTCACTCAGTAATAATTTTCTTTTAATTCTATAGGAAGCATAGAATTCTTTAAGTTTGAGATGGATGAAAATATGCCAGATAATAGTTCAAAAGAAAGTCTCTTGTTTTACCAACTGTGTAGACATCCATGTACCCACCTACATTTGATTGGGGTGGTCTGAACTAATTCTATCTCTCAAAACGAGCCCCTTTTAATCTCATGTGCCTACATTTTCCGTCATAGTTCCTGGGCCTAGAGGGAGGGCACTTGTATAGTTTTAGCAGCAGGGAATTTGTGTGAAAAAGTTTGTTTCCAGTGGGATGCCAATTGGGGGAGATTTGCACCTTTAGTCTTCAGAGTAGCATTATTCTGGTTTCCTTGGAGGTAAAACAAAGAGTGATAAATAACATTAATATTTTGACAATTAAAAGATTATTTATGTGTCAAAACAAAAAAAAAGGAAACTATTCCATTATGTCATCAACTAGAGGGTCATTATAGCCAAGAAATAATTCATGATTCAATCTGCACTCAACAAAAACGGTCAGGGTTGATTCCTTTGAAACAATTTGCCTTTCTTTCTAGCCCTCCTTTTCTACTAAAGAGAAATTATATTATAGTAAGACCAATTTGTGTGCATAGTAAGTTTTAGGCTTATTATACTTGGCTTGATTATTCATATCAAGTGCAACAAAAACTGATTGGCCATATAGGCTGTTTTTAATTTGGCTTTATTGGAACTTTACCTACAAATATATTAATCTAGTCGAAGTCTTGGTAAAATAACAAATGTCTCCAAATGTCCTGTTTGAAAAGAAAGGACTCTTACTAAACTTATGCAAGTAACAATATTGTCATAAAATTAAGAACAGTTTCCAAATTTGGAAGAACTCGGGTAGAGAGAAAAGTAAACTTGTTCACAAAAATGTAACTTGCCCAAATGCTGTAAACTATAAATAACTCCAAAGAAAATAATTCCCTTGACTCTCCTTTAAAATAGCAGCAACCTTTCAAACAAAGTATCTACCTTTGGAACTGTCATTCACATGCTAAGAAGCTCTTGTTACATGAGATCTCTTTATCAGGCACTGTAGAAACCTAGAAGCTTGTCACATAGTTAGAGTAAGTTTAGGGGGAAAAAAAGAGGCTCCCTGCTTTTGAACTATCTCCTCCTTGTACCCCAGATTGCAAGATCCTAAGTAAACCCTTTTTATTTTATTATGGAACTCTTTTAGACACCATGATTTTCATTAGCATAAGGATAGCTTCAGGTAACATTCCATAACAAGGTAATACATGTCCCTCAAGTTGAAATTCTCCACTCTGGTAAATGCCATTGGGAAGTACTCACAGTTTTTTGCTATAAGCCACAATGAAAGCTCCACAAAGGACTCTGAAGTGGAGGATTTGTCCTGACTAGCACTTCAGCTTTTACCCTATATTCTGTGGGTTCAGGCCGTCTTACTAAATCTCATTTAGTGTGTCCAATTAACATTTCTCAAAGGGAAGATTTACATGCCTTCAGTTTGATACTACTAGATAGGGGAACATCCTTCAGTCAGATCAAATACCCATTTTTAGAACACATTTAGGTAAAGGAATCACAACTACCTTGCATAAAGACTGTTTTTTAAGCATCTCAAATTCTATAATTGTAACAATGTGTACATTTCTATGTTCTGATCCCAGGGAACTTTTCTACCACTAGACCATTTTACCTGTGTTGGTGAAAAAGAATTTGGGTTCCCAGCAGGTGGTTGAACCAAGGGACTCAGGCTCAGAAAGATGATAATACTAATAGGCTTTGTGTCCCCTCTCAAATCTCACCTTGAATTATAATAATTCCCCCGTGTCAAAGGTGGGATCAGATGGAGATAATTAAATCATGGGAATGATCTCCCCCATGCTATTCTCATGATAGTGAATACGTTCTCATGAGATCTGATGGTTTCTTAAGGGGTTTCCGCCTTTGCTCAGCTCTCATTTTTCTCTCTCCTGCCACCATGTGAAGAAGGATGTGTTTGCTTCCTCTTCTGCCATGATTGTAAGTTTCCTGAGGCTTCCCCAGCCCTGCAGAACTGTGAATCAATTAAGTGCAACAAAAACTGATTGGCCATATATCAAGTGCAACAAAAACTGATTGGCTTTATAAATTAAACTTATTTTCTTTATAAATTACCCAGCCTCGGGTATGTTCTGATAGCAGCATGAGAATAGACTAATACAAATACCAATCTACAAAATGGAGCAATTCCTTTTTATTATACCCTCTGGTTTGAACAGTTACTTGGTTTTGTCCTCCACCCACATTGACTTATCCTTGTGGCAAACACAGATCTCAAAAGTAACTTTTTATTGCCCTGGTTTAAATTATTTTGGTGGATAGCTTTGAGGCTAGTACCCTGAGCTGACACAGACCCACATCTGAGCTTGGTCTAGCCTTATGGATCAACCAGGACTCCTTCACTTTCATTTCAGGTATTTACAAATAACAATAGTTTTAAAATAAAGGGGAAAATTATATAGTGAAACTAAATGAATAAAGACAGAAATAAAAAGATTGGGAATGAGAAACCTTAATCCTTGTATGACAAGGTGGTCACTCATCTTGAGCTGAAGCTGGGCTGCGTTTATTTACTAAACATACAAGTTTGAGTATTTTGTTTTTTTTAGTATTAGTTTGGATTTCCTTATGCATTCAGTGAACTAACTCCCTAGGGTCATGGGTTTGATTCATCTATAAATTCCACTGGTAACTTTTATGTTTGGTGACTGAATACAGCCAAGCTGCAGCCCCTGAAGATGGGTGACCACATGGTCACTCAAAAGTTCAGATTTCTCATTCCCCATCTTTTTATTTTTCTCCTTGTACATTTAGTTTTGATATATAATGTGCCCTTTATTTTAAAGTGACTATTAGTCTCTCAACTAGAAAAAAATTACATTTTCCTTCACAAAAACCACATCCTTGTGTTTTTATAAACATCACCAAAAACATCGTTTATTCTCCTATAATTTTTAACTCTTAGTAACCCAAATTCCCAGTGACAAAACTGAGGTTACTTAATTTATCATTCCATGACTTTAAAATTTTAGCTACGGGAGATAATTTTGAGATTAAATTTACCAAATGAATCTTACCAAAAAATACCAAGGCAATTCAAATTAAAAGACATCTGAGATAGCTGATGTTAATCTGATAAGCACTTACCTTTCTTTAAACCAATAGCTTAGAACCTGTTTCTATAGTTTAGCCCTGAAGTATCACTTCTACCTGACACATATAAACATATAGATATAACAGACATACAGACAAGGCATGTGGAAAAAATTTTCCATTTACCTGTTTTCAAAAAATTCCCTCCAATACTTTTCATTATTATTAATTTTTAAAAGTTACAGGAGATAATTAGAGGTGGAGGAGAGAGTTACCATCTCAGGCCTTTTCAAAAGAGAGGAAGATATGAAGTAAGAGAGTACAGCAGAAGTTGAACTTCTAAGCTATCAATCTAAAGAATTGCTAAAAGAAACAGATTATAAAATTTAAAAACTAAAATTTATTTTATTGAGAATAAGTCAATATTTTGAATAAAATCTTGTTCTAACCAATTATTTCATTTTGTATTAGTGTATTTTAATATCAAAGTCTATTTTCTAGAAAGACTATTATAATTTGTTTTTGATAATAGCAAACTTAATTAGATAACTCTTTTTAAAAATAAATTTATTTTTTACACAGACTATTCAAAATATACCTGGACTTTTTTATTTGCCTTAAATATTCTTCTTTCATGAACAACCAGTACTTTTTAGGACAAAAAGTCCACAATAAAAATGACTTTTAACTTTTCTTACCAAAAATACCTCTTTATAGCTATAACTTTCTTTACATCTCTCTTATTTCCTGGTTCACTTTACTTTGTTTTATACATAACCTCAAAATAACCTTTGAATTAGACAAAAATTACTTACCTTTAAGAAGAACACACTTTAAAAAATGTTTTTCTATCATTCTTAAATTAGAAATTACCTAGACATTTAATTAATATCTACCATTTAATATAATATTAGATTCTAAATTATATGATGGTTGTTTATGAGCATTTATTCCATTACATCTACCTGATTAATATATTTAATACTTTCCCTTGATTATTTATGAAAACTGTGGTAGTCACCATTTAAAGTTATTTCACTGTTAACTATTTTAACCCATTTCTGCCTGTGGTTGCAGTTTTTTGAATTTTTGCAATCAGACGTTTGTAATGACATTGTGTAGCAGGATATAAATAACTCCCACATGCTTAGTATTCCAATAATGGAACACTAGGCGTAAATAGCTTTTAATAGCCTATGAATTTAAGGGTTTTAGCTAAGTAGAAAACTTAAGGCTAAATATATGGGTATTTTACAAATAACTCAGGATTTAGCTGTTTTCATTAAACCAGCAATAATTAATATCTTATTTATCAAAAATTACATAACCAAAAATCATTCTGTTGGGGGTTGAGTTTATAGTTTTTAAGTCTTATGGCAAATTTTGACATGTTGTTTGATTTTCAGGTCAGAGGTGCGTTCTAGAGGGTCTTCTCCACTGCATTTTTCTTCCCAAATTAAACTCAGTTGGCTTGTCTGCACATTTGCATGAGGAACTGAACTGTCATTTTTATTGATAAATAAGAGACTGAGTTTCCTCAGTTCCAAAGAGAAAATGCATTTTGTTTCTCTCAGCTGAAAGGCATCTTGGGTGACTACTGGCCAAGTGGGAGTGTCTGTGGTGTTAACTCATTGCAACATGCAGTGGATCTAAAGGGAATCCCCAGAAACATTAGTTTTAAAAAGGCTCATCCAGGAAACAGATATAGGAGCTGGTCCCCCTGTGTTTTGAGCCCTCTTGGAGCAGTTAGATCTTTGGAGAGAGAAATTGACAAACATAAGAGGGTGGAAATGACTCAGTGGTGACACACTATGGAGTCCTACCCACAATCAGCACACCTCAATCCACTACACTAAACCCTAGGCCACAGTTCAGTTCTTCCTTTTAAGAAAAAACAAATCAGAAATAAATAATCTAAGAATAAGAAAAGACAACGAGAATAACCCCTTTCAGGCATCCTATTGGTTTTATGATGCCTTTACTTGCAAGTGCTTCTGTAACACGAAAATATTATGGTCTTTTTGTGCACATTTTAAACTGATAGACAAATTAAATCAAGGAGAAATTCAGAGCCCGAAGGTTAACCTGCAACTATAGAGTTCTCAACCTCTCTACTTCTCTATTTTCTTTTCTGCCTGCTTTAAATCTGCTGTTACTTTTCTACTTAACCAAAAACTGCAGTTTGGATCCTTTTTGCTTTTGCTGTTGCAAACTGAAGAGTTTGTATTAACATCTCATGGCTAGAATTCTGAAGTAAAACTATAGGATCTTTGTTTATTTGTGTGTCTATGTGTACGTACGTATATTTTGTTATGTGTATTGGCCACAAGGTACTGAAATTGATAAAATTTAAACAATACTCATAAATTAAATAATAAGCCCAAAGGCTTTTCAAGTTCATGTGACTAAAGTAAAATCTTTAGTAAGTAGTCTGATTTTAAAATTATTGGTAAAGTCATATTAGAAATGTCTTAAGAATTGTCAGCATTTTTGTTTGCACATATCGATCAAGAAGTTTAATACTTATTCCTGAAGAATACTATAACTTTATAACTCAGATGTGTCTTTTTCCACAGCGGTGGTTCTCCAAATTACATTCATAAAAAGAATGTGGAGGATCTGTTAAAATGGAGAAAGCTGAATCTCACACTAGAGATTCTGAGAGTAAGTCCAGATTGAGGGCCCAAATTTGCATTTCTAACAAATTCCCAAATAATGTTAATGTTGCTGGTCCAGAAATCACCTTTTGAAAATCACAGGTTTATAATCTTTACTCTTTGTTAATAGTCAATCTTCTCACCAATCTGCATTTCAAAATTGGGAACAAAAATTTTTGGTGATAAGAGGGCTTAAACCAAAACCTATATGACGTTTTCCTTTTTATCTTGTATTACGTGACTGTATTAGAACAAATTTAATGTGTTCATTGTATTTCTGAAATATAATGATACTGGAGAGGCATTAGAAGTTAGTTGTAATGGAAGTGGTTGATTGTAAATAGAAAGAATTAATAGTTGTTTTCATTATTTGTTTTTGTTTTTTGTTTATGAGACACTGTCTCACTCTTTCACGTAAGCTGAAGTGCAGTGACATAATCATGGCTCACTGGAGCCTCAACATCTGGCCCATCTAGGCCCAACTGATCCTCACACCTCATCCTTCTGAGTAGCTGGGCCTGCAGGTACATGCCAGCATACCCAGCTAATTATTTTTTAAAGTATTTTTAGAAGAGTTGAGGTGTTTCTGTGTTCTCCATGCTGGTTTCAGACTCCTGGCTTCATCCGGTTCTCCTACCTTGACTTTCAAAAGTGCTAGGATTACAGTGATAGCCACTATGCTAAGCAGAATTAATAGTTAAGCTGTGACTATATAGGATGAGAACAAATGTTTGATTTTAATAAGCAAGATTTCACTTGGGATTGCTAGCATAAAATAAGGGTCCTTTGGAAATCACTGGATGATTTTAGATAGTAGAGAATTCTCTTAATAAAAAATGAAGATAAGATAATAAAATTCAAAAAGGAATTCTAGAGAAGTGCAGAAGACATAGGAAAAAGGAACTGCTATATATTCATGAAAAAGAATGAGATCATGTCACTTGCAGGGACATAGATGAAGCTGGAGGCCATTATCTTTAGCAAACTAACATAGGAACAGAAAACCAAATACTGCGTGTTCTCATTTGTAAGTGGAGCTAAATGATGAGAACACATGGACACATACAGGGGAACAACACACACTGGGGCCTGTATGGTGAGAAGAGGGAGAAGATCATACAAAAGAACTAATAGGTACTAAGCTTAACACCTGAGTGATGAAATAATCTATACAACAAACCCCCATGATACAAGTTTACCTATGTAACAAACCTGCACATGTACCCCTGAACTTAAAATAAAAGTTAAAAAAGAAAAAGTGAACTATTTATTATTGAAGTATATAATACTTGTAATTGTTAATTAGTACAATTTTCTAAACAAGAACTCAGATTTAACTTTTGTTGTTGGTTCAAAAATATAATCAAAATAAGGAAAGTTAATACCTTTCAGGATATGGCAATAAAAATGCTTATTTTTGAAGTCATAGATAAAAACCTGCTACATTTGTGTGTGTGTGTGTGTGTGTGTGTTCATCCTTAGAGACCTATTTATTAGTTGTCTATTGTATTTTTTCTTACATCATAATGTACAATGTCTACATCAAACCCTTAATCACAGAAAACATTTGAATCCATTTGTTCGAAGACAGTTTTTCAAAGTTTTCTCTGTTTGGGCTGGGCGCAGTGGCTCAGGTCTGTAATCCCAGCACTTTGGGAGGACGTTGGATCATTTGAGGTCAGGAGTTTGAGACCAGCCTAGCCAACATGGTAAAACCCAGTCTCTAATAAAAATAAACAAATTATCCCTGTGTGGGGGCAGGGGCCTGTAATCCCAGCTACTTGGGATACTGAGGCACAAGAATTGCTTGAACCCGGAAGGTGGAGGTTGCACTGAGCTGAGAGCAAACCACTGCAGTACAGCCTGGGCAATGCAGAAAGACTCAGTCTCAGAAAATTAAAAAATAAAAAAAGTTTTCTCTGTTTGAAAAGAAAATTTGCAACAATAATACGTATTGTGAAATTGATTAAAAATAAACTTAATTTAAATAGACAAAATAGCATACAATATAGAATATCCAATTTTATTAATTCTACTTTAAATTTATTGGTAAAAATAATTTCACAATACAGAAATAATATTTGTTTAAAGGTATTTTAAAATGTTATTTGATTTCAGGTCATCCAGAAACTTAATCAATTTAAGAAAAGAAATGTAAAAACATGATGGGCTAATAAAAATTGGAGGCTGTTATGAAGGAAAGGAAGATTTTTGAAATTGAGATGTGATATTGAAGAATCTATGATGATAATATAGTAAAAGGATCTAATGAATGATGTGACTGACCATCCTGTAATTGTCAGTACAGAAAATTGACAAGCTAGAGATATCATTGTTAGAGAGTAGGAATGGGTGGTACAAGCTGTAGTTCTGTCTGGTGCCAGCCTTCAATTTGCTTTGATGAGTATTAAATAAGTTAATGTGAATAATAAAAACATAATAAGGGTGACGCATTCAGCAGACATTTTTTGAGCACTGACTATGCACAATAGAATTCCAGGCATTATTTTCATAATGAACACACCATACTGAGCAACACGATACAGAACAAAATGTCACTGCTTAGCTGAACTTGAAATCTAACAAAAATGAACAAAAATAAAGAGTATGTATGATAAATAAGACTCCTCCTCTCACAAGAAGAATAGGAAAAGGGGAATTGGGAGTGTTGCAGTAGGTAGGCAGGCCTTAGTAAGTAGGGTAATAAAGATGAGGATTCAGTGTTTTATTGTAGTTAAGGAGTGGAGCTGGTATAAGGGTTGGTATAAAGAGCTGGGTGGGGCTGGTAGAGGATTGTACGGTTATAACTTACTGCTGTCACCAAAAGAGTGTGAGTTTTTTATCAGCTTGTCCAGATGGTAGTACTTTGACACTGTCAGTACTCAAACATCAAAAATTGAGTTGGATTGTTTACTATAAATCCTCCCTGATGTTTGATGAATTTAATCAGTCACATTTCATTTAATGACATTTAAACTTGATTAAATAATTATTATGGTGCTCTATGAGGACTATAGCCTAAAAGCAGAAAGGGTGGTGAAAATTCTATGAGTTTCTTATTTAATAGTTCAGCCTTGTATATTTTGAGATACAAAATGAGTCTCTTAGTCATTATCAACAATGTTTGGAATTTCAAAATAGACTAGAAGTATCTGTGAAGCCTTGTGTTGTGGCTTTAAGCATGATCTGGATTTATATTTTGGATGTCTATGAGGCAAGAAATACCTAGAGTTCAGTTAGCCAAAAGGTGCTTCCTTGAGTAAGTAATTGTTGCTGCCATCACGTGGACCACACAGCCGCACTGTTGGCACTGGTACAGCAGAGTGTAAAAATGTATAGAAGGGTGGATTGTTGGCCAGGGCATCCAGGGCTGACTATCTGAAGTTTGCCTTATTGTGCTGAACCTTGGTTCCTGCTCTTAATCGTGACTTCTCCTAACTTTATTCTACCATTTGTGGTAATGACAGTGCCAGCTATAGAATGTACAAACTCTTTTTTATTACTCAGTTTTTTGCAAGCCCTCCTTTCATCCTACTCTTTTGCCCCCAAGTAGCTAATGGCTTTGGGTGCAGTTAAGATCTTGCTGGCAATGACTGTATACAATGGCAGGGCTGGCAAGGTAATCACTTTGGGCAGTCAGATAAATACTTATTGTATTCACTCAAATATGAAGGTAAACTGTGGCTGAGAGTTTATTCATCCAGGCACCAAATAGAACTTATTAACTCTGACTCCAATAAAAGTAAGAGTTACAAATTGACTGTAGTAATAGGTAGAATAAAAATATAGGTTACTAATTATGTCTTTGACTGATTGGTGTTTTTCTTAATTTATATGATATTTTCAGTTTATTAACAAATGGACATTACATATATTATTTTTATGTATCAAATACTATGTTGAAAATACCTGATAGCACAATAAAATTCCTCAATATACTAATGATGAACTGTTAATATTCCCCTTGTAAACCAGTTAATCAATTTCAACTTTATTAATTTCAAATGTATACTACTAAACAAATACAAATATATGACTTTTGTAACTTACCTGTAAATTAAAGTTGTTGTCTTTTATTACTAATATCCTGTGAAGTAATAATTTTTTTCTTAAAATTATTTTGAGTGTTACTAATATAGTTACATCATTTTCTTTGTGATATATCTATGTTCTTAGAAAAGTAATATCCAATATTGTAAAAATACATTTAAATGGAAAAGTCATAAAAAGAAAAGAAGGATGAAAATACAGATGAACAGGTGAACATAACCTTTCTGAATGGCAACTGTCTAATGTATATGGAAGTCCCAAAATTATGTATCTTTGACCACAAAATTAATTTCTACGGTCTTATTTTAAGGAAGTAATCGACAAATAAACAAGTTATTTTGTTTTACAGTAGGTTAATCAGCATAAGAATTGTGAATATTTAGGAAAGTTTAAAAAGTCAAAAAGACTTTTGATCATTGTGTTGGGGGTTAGTGATTGGAAGGTATGAGTACTGCTACTGTACTCAAGTTCAAAAACAGGTACTCCAACAAACAACCTATGCCACAGAAATCACTGGGCCCATAATGAAGCTATGAGTAACTGACTCAGGACAAGATGAGAACCAGGAGTTAGTTCTAAGCAAAGCAGGCTTTGGTTTGGGAAGGCAAACAAGTGTTAAAGTAAGTCAATAAAAGACTGATTTTAAGTGAACAAAAAAGCAAAAAAAAAAAAAACAAAACAAAAAAGAAAAAAGAAAAAGAAAAAGCAAGCCAGAAAGAAAGATAAAAGGGATCTGAACTAAAATTTAGAACTGTGATAAAGCCCAAGGATGGGTGAGAGTGAGGATCAATAATATATGTTGATAATATGAATTTACCACAGAAATCTACAAGGCAATATTCTGTATTCCACGTTACAAGATAAGAATAAATGGCAACATGTAAAAGCAAACTGTGGTCATAGATTAGTGTTCTTGTTTGGTATATTTTCTTCTCAGTGTAATTTGATGCAGAGAGTGATGACAACAATTCTGTTTTGGGGGATTTGTGGATCCAATGTACAAAACTGAGGGAAAACATAGCAATAGTAAATAACATGGTCAGTTTACAGTTGGTTTTTGGAAACCAGAGGGAAAAAAAAATCCTATCACTAGTAACTTTCATCTTAAGTGTTACTGCCTATCATTTTTCATTGTTTTTTGTCCCTAGCAAAATAAATACATATATATATATATGTAATCATTTTTCTTCATTCTTAAATCATGCCCAAAACACCTAATGTAGCATTCAGAATTAATTTGAACAGCACAAGTGACATTTCAGTCCAACAAAAACATAAACAATATTATTCTAAGAAAATAAGATAGAGTTTTCAACTGCTCCATTATTTTACATAGATCAAATAAGTATAATTACTTTTAAAAGTTGACTTCTCATTACCTGCACAGTATCAAACCATGGGTAGGTAATTAGGAATTATATGTCATATTTCTAATCCATCTTTTTTTTCCAGAAGGTTATCGTTTCTCAGGAATTTACAAACACAACATGCTGATTTTTTAAAATTTTGTGTACTATCAAAAGGGTTTACAACTAATGATCTGAGGACAAAAAAATCCAAAACTCTCAAAAATAAGAAGAGAAGCTTGTTGCAAACTCTAACATATTAAGTAGGCTTGTAGAATATGTCACAATGATTCTTTTGTCCTTTCTGTTTTTGTGTTAAGTGGTAGCTAAATTTACAATTCAACTGAAAATTATGTTTTCAAAATTCACCTTGGCTCAGTCATTCCCTAATCTTCCATTATTTCCTGCAACAATGCTGTCTTTTCTTTTCTGTCTAAATACAAGAGGCACATATCCTCTAATCATCTTAATTCATGTGGTAGAGATTTTTTCCAGAAAGGACATTATTTATATCCTTTTATAAAATGTTCTTTTATGTTTATTTGGACCAATGGTTTGAAAGGGAAAGTTGGTCAGTAATCTGGCTACTAAACTCAAATAAAATTTAAAAGAGAAACAGATATTAATTGTGCATCTGTTACATGCCAAGACCTATGCTAGTACTAAAAGTTCAAAGAAGAGGGAACAAATAAATGGAAAAAATTGTTTGCTCAGGGCAGATAAGAAGATCCAGAAAACCAAACAATGTAATAAAATTTAATGTGAAGTGAATTGTAAAGTTGGTAGACGCACTGTATATTTTAGGGAGGTAGGTCTTAATAGAGGTTCTGATGGATGAACTAGATTTTGAAGGGTGATTAAGGACTTGCCAGTCAGCAAAGAAGGGAGTGACATTCCAAATAAACAACATAGTGTATATCAAATGTGGCAGAAATGAAATAGCACAGCTTGTTCAGGAATACCAAAAAATTTAGTATTGCTTTTATTATCAGGTACTGCTGGTTGCCTGTCCTAATGCAATCTCTCTTTCTTCATAGCTGGCAGAAGTATATTTACTTTTACTTAATTTCTGGTGTTATCATTATGAGTAGCTAGTTTCTCAGAAAGGGAAATCCTTGCTGTGTCCACTACTTTGGGGACACAATACTGTGTGTTCATTAAATAGTTCCCCTTCCTTCTTGGCCGCATTAAAAAAATAACATTTCTCAGAGCTCTTGCAACTATGTGGTCCACTACAAAATAGTTACTATAAAATAATCTTTAGTTACAGTAAAGGCAGTTTCTGGCAGATACAATGTTGTATGTTTCTTACATAGTTTGATTGTCCCAGTAGACTCAGGAAAACATTTTCCAGCTCCTTTGTATCTGGATAAGTCAATGACCACATAATGTACAACAGTTTCTACCGTGAACTAAAGTCTCTTGTGCTATTGATAGAGGCAGGAGACAGTCAAATGCCATCTAGTCATGGTGTACAGGGGCTTACTTAAACATGCCCATGATGAAAAATTCCATCTCTTAACACATATGCAGTAAGGGAAATAAATCAATGTGGAGTGGCTAACACTAAGGGTCCACATGCGCATGGAAGAATGGGGTGGAGCCACCAGAAACCTGTGCCTTATGCTGGGGAGGAGCCTGTCCTCTTTAGCTCATGCATGGTGGCCTGATACTCAGTTTTGTGAGCTGGAAAACCTGTGTGCAGGACCCCTATTTTTGTTGAGAGCTTTTTAAATTTTGTTTCTTTTCCCCAACCTATCAGCAGTTAGCACAGCCCTGTGTTTAAGCTGTTGTTGTTTTCTTTTCCTCTACCAAATCAGGACTTGGTGAGTTGGTGAGAAAGTAGCTGTGGTTTTGCCATTATTTAGAATGGCGGGGACTGCAGTTGCTTTTGCACCAACCTAATAAAAGAGCCCTGTGAGTAGAGGGGGTTCTGTATCCCAGGGATTTTTTCTTTTTGGAAGGCATCTTATTAGACCAGGACCCCAATTCACAGGACAGCCATTTTCCCTTCAGTGTTTGAGAAAGACCCAGTTCCACAGCTTCACCTTAGCATTCAACTTATGATAATAAGGCAACAGTCAGTCAGAGGAGCAAAACCTGGGGCTTGATGAGTCCATGCTCCCCCTGAGGCAGTTCTTTCATCCCAAACTCAATTCCAAGCTTTGTGTTGAAGCCCTAGGGGAGAAAAAGAAACAATCAAACAAACAAAAAACTGGATCTGAGGGATCCAGAAGCAGAATATCAATGAAAGTTAAAAGGTGCAGCACAGAGCACAGGTGAGCATGCTTAATTTCTGCCAATTAAGCCAAGCCTCTTGTTTCATGGGTAAAGGTCTCGCTAGTATCCATGGCATAAATGAGGTCTAGGAAACTCAAAGGCTACTGGCAGCAGAGGGAAAGGCACCATGTAGGTAAGAACGGATAATCCCAACCCTCAGACCCCCATTACCATGGGTGAAAGCGGCATGTCAAGGTTGCCAGGACTTGGGGATATAAGGACAAAAGAGAGAAAGACAACACTTTTTCTTTCTGTCCCTCACATACCCCAGGGATGCCTGGCTCCCCTTTTTCTGAGTACTTATTAATCTTCAGTCTGTTCCTCTTTTGAATGTATCCTGAACCCCTAGGGCTTCTTTGAAAAAGAAATGCCTTTTTCCTCCTTTGTCTTCCCTTCACAGATGGCTAATTGTATTCCCGTACCAAGGGGCACTCCCCTTGGATGCATCCTTCAAACTGGGAAAAGTTAATATCTGACACCTTAAACTAGTTGGCTTAGAATTGATCTTGTGGGAAGCATGGCATGCCAGCTAGTGGGTAAAATACTTTTTTACCAGTCAAAATTTTAACCTCTCTCTCCTTGTGCAAAGTGGTAAAAGGAATGATAAGAATCACTGTTTATATTCTCTGTAAAGTTTTGATTATTGAAAAAGGATTTATGGAGTTGGTCTAAGGCTGTTGACAATCTGGCATGCTTTGTGTTTCTTGAGGCTTGTTGGTTTCACTTGTAAGGTTATTGCTGCTAAAGTTCAAAAGCCAGAAAGAGTGGCTGCTTGGCATAACTAAAGTTGGGTAATATGGGATTGAAAAGGACTTTCTTAAAGAGTGCTCAGCTTAATTAAAAGTGGATATTCAAGTTACAGGTATATTTGAAAGGACTTCATGCTTTTCTCTTCTTGGATTTTGCTCTGCTGGAAAACCTTTTTTTTTTTTTTTTTCTTTTCTCAGTAGATTAAATTAGTTTTCTCCATTTTGGCTTTCCACTCTTAATGCATTCAGGAGAGGCCCTAAGATAACTTCTAATGCCCCAGGACTCCTTGGGGAAAACACAAAAGGTGCCATGAATTCCATTTTGGGAGAGATCTCTGTTTTCTTCATGGAACCCCAGGAATTAGAGGCGGATAGACCTCTCTCAAAATCTGTTTTTTTCTTCCAGCTATGCCTGTTTATTAGGTCCTAGAAACTGCATTATCTCCTAGCCCTGCTCCTAAAGAGCCCCACCCAGAGACCAATAATCCTATTAGGAGATTGACAAATGAAGAATTTTATAACTACTGTATCTTCTTCTGTCTGTGTAGTTACATATGTGTTGTGTGTAATGTCTATAAAAAAGAGTTCTTATTAACTGGCCTAAAGAAAAATAAGTGCTTAGATCAAATATTTTTGAGGAAAAAGTATAAGCTGTCATGCTTTTTAGTTCATATGACTTTAATCTTCGAGAAATAAAAAGAGTTTTAAAGATTTTTTGTAAAACACAAATGTTACAATGTAAGTTGGTGGCCTAAATTATATGGGTTAGATACTAGGTTTACTAAATATTTTAAGGTTATAAACTGCTTCTTTAGCTGTTGAGAATTGTTTCACCTTCCTGCTTCACAATTGGTAAGGCCTTGGGATATATAGAATTAACCACTCCCTTCGCTATGCTGGAATCAGTCAAACTTTATTGACACCTAGTGTATAATTAAAATAACTTACCAGATTTTACATTAAAGTTAAAAAATTGCTAAGAGGTACTACTGTAACATGTAATTGAGATCACTGAAAATAGATATACATGCAAATTGTGTAAGAATAAAATATGTGTTTAGAAAAAAAGATTATAAGAAGGCAGGGAAATGTCAATTTTTGCCTAGGGTTAAAGGATTGTTTTAAATCAGATAAGATGAAGCTAAAGGTTTAAGTAACTTATGGAAGGCTTCTAAATTTAATCTTGCACAAAAATTATGTGTGTTAACAATTACTAAATTAAAAAGGGTATTATATGTTTTTTTCTGTAAATTGAACACTGAAATAAGAGCCGAAGGTTTCCTTAAGGCATTAATCTACTCTTTAGTAAAATTTGTAAAGCATTATAAAAGATTGATAAGAATCTTTCCTCATGGTCAAACTGGTTAAAATTGAATAGAATTTTCTGTAAGGTTTTACTAGAAAATTAGGGTTGATGGGCCAGGCGTGGTTGATCACACCTGCAATCCCAGCACTTTGGGAGGCCAAGGTGGGCAGATCACAAGGTCAGGAGATTGAGACCATCCTGGCTAACATGGTGAAATACTGTCTCTACTAAAAATGCAAAAATTAGCTGGGCGTGGTGGCACATGCCTGTAGTCGCAGATACTTGGGAGGCTGAGGCAGGAGAATCACTTGAATCAGGAAGTCGAAGGTTGCAGAGAGCTGAGATTGCACCACTGCACTCCAGCCTGGTGACAGAGTGAGATTCCATCTAAAAAAAAAAAGAAAATTAGGGTTGATATTAAGCAAATGTAAGAGTAAAATTTCGATTTCTCTCCCTTCTACAAGATTTTCATGTAATACTATAAGATAATGAAAGATTTCCACTTGCCTTGGGGATGCCCTGCCAAGGAAAAGAAAGAGAAGACAGGAGACAAATTGTTTGGAAAGCTAAGTATTTCCTGCTAATGAGAAAACATTTTTCCCTTGTTTTAAAATGTTTGAGCCATTTTGGCACAATAAAAATCTTATGGCAATCTGGAATTCTATTTCATAAAATCAAGTGTTTTAATCCACTAGCATATCTAACAGTCTCCCCCGAATAAAATTTCAGCTACAACATTGCCTTTCATGACCGCTACCTTTTGGATGCTACAGAAGGCCCCTGGAGCATCCAGAAGAGAGGTAAACAGGATTATCTGAAATGTGTAGGTTTGTGGGATTGCCAAAATTGATGTTTAATCTTCTTCAGGTTATATTTTAGTGAATAATAGTAGTATATATTCCAAAATTGTATAAAATTTCTCAGGTATGAATGTCTGAATGTATGCTATTAATCATAATTAAGAGTGTTATGTTATTATAATCCACAGAGATAACCAAATTACTCTGTCAATCATGTATTCAATTGTAACTACTCTGGATAGTTTCTTATTTATAGACAATTGTCTTGCTTTGATCCTCTTCAAAAGATGGTTTACAATCAACTATAGTATTTTGACACGGGCTCTTGAATGCAGGTTTCTGATGACTTTGGAGATTGTGGCATTGGCATAAAGGAAAAACATACAAGACTCATGAGGAGCTGATATATTCACAATTATCAAGAGCAATCAACTAATAGAAAACTGAAGTAATCTTTTTAACTTTTTCTTAAAACATTTCTGATGTTGGTTTTGTCTTTCAGAGTCAAAGAAACTTTTATTTTGAGCTATTTACAGTCTTTAATAATTGAGTAAGGTGGACTCCTGTGAACAAAATTTTGAGCATGTTTGTTTCTCTCTGCCTGGTTCCTCTAGAATTTGTAAACTATCTGTGAGTATTCTTAACTTATGGCAATATGGTTATTTGACTCAGCGCAATAAGAATCCATTTTCTTTTGCAACAGTACCCAGTTAAAGAAACTATTTGTTTTATCAAGACTTTGACTGGAAGGGTTTGCTTCACTTTAAGGTGTCAAGCTCAACTTGCAGAGCTAATAAAAGTCCCTTTGGAAAACTGGCCTCATACTATGTCTACACAATACCTGTACAGGTTTCCTAACTGGCAGTGAGTTAAGAATGTCACTTTCTAACAGGCCTGGGAACCACATATTCTTGGGACCTTGAGAAGAGTGGAATTCACACAACTTATAGGTATTTGCAGGTATAGACCCATGTCTGGGCTTGGCTTTAAGAAGTTCTCTCTGAGATCCCTTGAGGAACAAAATTCCATCAAAGCTAATTTTAAAAGCCTACCTAAAAATAGTCTTGCTGCACTTTATGCAAATAACCAGGCCAAGTATAAGACTAAAGTTTATTTTGCAAACAACCCAGTTCTATCAGTATGTGTTTTTAATAAAAATGAGCACTGAAGAGACAAATATTATGTTCCAACCTTATCACACATTTGTCGTTAAATTCTAGACTCATTTGTTGTCTTTACATTTTTATCCTACGTTTTAAACTAACCCTGCTTATTCCTGTGAACCAATCAGTGATTTTTGGCTGAAGCTCAAAAGAAACAGAAGGGATGGGCAATGTACAAATCTGGATTGGTATCCTAGTTCTCGGCAATTGTCCTGTAAATAGGGTCAGGTGATGGGATTAAATACGGTGCCAATAATCAGGAGAATTTTTTGCGGGGAGTGGGGAAGGAGGCCAGAAAGTAAGATCAAGAGAGCTAACCAAAGCCAAGCCCCATATAACCAAATCTTAGCAAGCATAACTATAGCTACCAGTTACTTGGGAACATCAGCAGCCTCTGGACTTTTTAGCTGTCCTTACCTCCTTGTTTCATTTGATACATGTCTTTCAACAACCCAGTTTATCTCTTCTCACCTTCAGGCCATCGAACACCGAGTGGTCATGGAACTGAAGCCTCAAACAATGAACCCCTTTTGATGGGGACCCCTAGATGGGCCTCTGAGGGAAGTCTGACTGCTATTTTTCCAAAACAGCACACTCTGTTGGCAGGAAGCAGTTAAGACTGTCCATCATTCTTATCCCTGTCTTTATTCTAATTGCAGTTAGATGAACTTCTGAACGGCCAAATGATGTTCAGGTCATTGTGCACAGGGGACTTCAGTAACCCATTATATACTGATATTTCTTTACTGCTTAAGATTCATCTGATTGATTACTACTTTCTCCATGTGGAGTCTGACCTTAGACACCAAATACCCATAAGATGGGATAAATACTTCCTCTCTGAGCTATACAAAATAATCATGCTGAAAGTTGGAAAGAACTTGAGGTGATCACCACAATGAAAATCAACAGCCACAAATTCAAAAACAAAAGGAAGGGAATAGAAAGAAGCCTAATGTTTGGTTAGCTATTACTATACACTAGACAAATCCTAGGTATATTTTTTTGTGCACAACATTATTTAATTCTTATAAAAATAATGCATTAATCTGTTCTCATGCTGCTAATAAAGACATACTCCAGACTTGGTAATTTATAAAGGAAAGAGGCTTAGCTGACACACAGTTCAGCATGGCTGGGGAGGCCTCAGGAAACTTACAATCCTGGTGGAAGGGGAATCAAACATATCCTTCATTACATGGCGGCAGGAGAGAGAAATGCTGAGAAAAAGGGGCAAAAGTTCCTTATAAAGCCATCATATCTCATGAGAACTCACTATCATGAGAACACTATGAGGATAACCTCACCCATGATTAAATTACTTTTCTCTGGGTCCCTCCTATGATACATGGGGATTTTGGGAACCACAATTCAAGATGAGATTTGGGTGGGTACACAGCCAAACAATATTGAATACTGAAAGAGAAAATATAATTAAATTTTTACAGAGGAAGGATATGGGACTTATTAATAATAAGTAACTTAGCAAATCACTGAAATTCATGTTTATGAAGGAATTTGTTAAATAAATAGAATGTTATATATATTTTTAAAAAGACACTGAAGGCAAATTTTTAAGAAGGGAACAACTGGTTTCATAAAATTTGGCTTCAGAAATTATAATACCATATATATGTGTGTGTGTATGTATATACATACATATATTTCCATACAGTTTGTATGTATGTACACACATATATGTTTGTATATATGTGTGTGTAATTCGGAAATTATAGTACTTATATATGTGTGTATATGTGTATATATATACATGCATATACATGCACATGCATATATGTATGCATATATGTATATACATATACATGCACACACATATATATGGTTTTATAATTTCTGAATTATACACACACATATATATACATACATGCATGTACATATGTATATGTATGCTTTCCCATTTATAAAAATTCATTCATATAAATTATCTTATTTAATATTTATACATATTTTGAAGTTGAATACATCTTTACAGTATAGGTGAGAAAACTATGGCTCAGAGATTTTATATCATATAGGTAGTAAATGAGCCACCTAGCACAAGAGCTAGGACATTCTGTTTCTACATCCCATATACATTATCTTATACTATCCTGTGTTTGTGCTTAGCTTGGATAATTTTTTTATTAGGTATCAACATATTTGTGTTGTAGTCTTATCTGTCCCTCAATATTGTGTGGCAATGAAAAATATGATTCTACTTGTTCGTATTGCAGTGTTGTCATCTCTAATATCCCTTTCAACCTCGCACGTCTTTGTTCATAATTTAAAGTTAGATAGTTGGGACTGATAATGTCGCACATCATTGGCTCTTTCTTGTATCACTTGCATTTAAACTTTATTTTTCTAATTTCAGTTGAGTATTTAGGTCACAGTTTTAGATAGGGTCACTGAGGGAGCTATTTGGATGTAAGATTTTATTTTTGAGTCATTCATATCACATTCCTTTCCACAGTTAAAACAGCTCTGCTTATACAAAAATAAAGCATAAAAAGTGTGTGTTCATTCATGTTTTATAATGTTTTAAAACTACAGAGGTTTTTATTCAATAGAGCTATGATGTAACAACTTATGACATGCTTAGCAGTAGGCAGAAGTAGCTGTCATACTATCATAATTTATTAGCCTTCCTTTTGGGATAAGAAGGATGATGGGCTAACATGGGAGCAGGAGAAAATCTGCCAACTCATTGCCCTGCACCTGGGGCTCAGCCTGTTGCTAGTCTCTGTAGAGCATGCACAGTAATAAATCTATACTGATTAATTAAGTGGTACAGCCCATTGCTCTTCTTGTCAATGAACAAAACAAATCCACTCTGAAATTTCGAGTTCCCAGTCAAGCTATTATCCATCTATGCTTAGACTTGTCTTTCAATCTTCATTCAAGAAATATTTACTGGGCATCTTTTATGTGACAGTCAAAATGTACAAAAATAAATAATCTCTGACCGCTGAATTTTTTAATTCTAGTAGAAAAAGGAACAAAGAAACCCATGGTTACAGTGCATTGGGGAAAGTGTTAAGAAAGTGGTGATGGGTTATATAGGATGTTCTTATTGGAGCATGGAAGAAAAACTACCTTAAGGATACAACTGAAAATAAGATGCATAAACGAAGACAATAAGGATTATAAAACTGAGTCAGAGCATATTGATTTAGCATTTGCTACAGGCAAATGCCCTTCTCTGGAATCTTTTGAGAGGGAAACATTAGATACTTTGGGAAAATGCACACACCTTTCAGGTCAAACCTTGAGATTTAGGGCAGGTGAACAGCAACATCAAAATATTTGGGATATTTTCATTCACTCATTCACTCATTTCTCCATTTGTATATTCATTTATTTATTTACAAGCTGCTAGAATAAAATTGAGCATATCACAATGTGCTAAAAAGATTCGTAACCACTATAAATCATATGTGGAATTGTTTTTGTTGTTTTCCTTTTTTGCAATGAGGACCATAAGAAGCTGAATTCAGTGAGACAGGGAGAGACTCAACATCACAGTGTGAAAACACTGCAAACACAAAAACTTTTAGTTTCATTCCAAATTGAAGTGATGCTTTTTCTAAGACTATATTACTGTGCTGAGGAATGAGCCAGCTAAAGAGTTCTATCTCTGATCAGCACACCCAATTTGCACATTAAGTCCATTCTTCAGCCAAGCCACTTGCCTCTGCTGGAGGAACCTAGCCCAGCTTGTGGCTGTTGCACACTGCAGAGAGTACATTTCTTCTGCTTGAATTGCATTCAGCTCTACTATTTCAGATCACATCATCTAAATGTCTCTCTCAGATAATGGTGTTACCAAGCTCTGCCTTAATGGAAATTTAACTCAAAGTCTTTCATCTGACAGCCTTGGAGAGTACAAACATGTATTTTGCACCACACTTTAATGGTGTTGCACCCTTCATCCTTCTAAACTCTCTTTCCTGGAATGCATCTTTACTAGTGAGAGGGCTTTTGTGGTAGGAACTAACTGGAAAATCGTTCTGCAATACTTGTTAAACGCAAGCAGGGGTAGGGAGTTCCTAGTGATTCCATCATTCTTACCAAAATTTGGATGATGTCTGTAGTACAATGCATGCCAGCAAAGCACTGTTGGTGAGTCAGAAGGCCCTCTTCACTGTTCTGCTGACAGTTGTGGTGGGTTCATGTCTGCACATCTGATGTACCTAGAGCAAGTTGATATTCTACCTCTGGCTCATTCAAATTAGAGCTCAGTGTCACTTATAAAACCATCAAACACCAATGACTTTTTCTTGTGAGCTTGTGCCTCCAGTAAACCAGTATCAACATGTAATAACTCCTGAAAGACTATTTCAAAGCCTGCCCTGTAGTTCTACTTTCTGGATGAGCACAAGTTAACCTTGACATAAAGACTCAGATTCCTTTGGGCCTCAGCTATGTGGGGTTGTTTGATGGGAGAACTGTAATAGAAAGAAAAATCAAGCAAATTCTACACATCTTTAAAGGGATTCTGAATATGCAACTAAGTCCTACAAATATGGCAGAGCTAAAATATACTGGTTTCCAATATGAAAAGAGACCACACTGCCTGATGCTGTTCCTCACAATCTCTATGAGGATCCTTTATGTTTGAGGGTCTGCTGACACTGTTGCTACTTTATATGCGAAAATACTTTTTATGTATTACTTACTTTATACGTGAAAATAAGTCCCAGGTAAATGTGTTATATGTTACCACTCTGCCTTTCCAACTGCAGTTTATTGTGGATATGCCATTTTTAAGGGCTGCATCTGCTACTAGCAAGTACACTACACACCTGTATGTACCTAGCATGGTTTTAAAATATTTTTGGTTAATGAATAGAGACTTTCTAGAAAAGCTAGCTCTAAGGAACAGCACTGGCTGTTATTGTATAATCAAAAATGTATTTGTATGAAATACAAAGAAATGGTAACTTTTCTGAAAAAGGAGATAACACCATGTCCTTTCCTCTCAACATTTTTAGTCTTGCAGCATGCTGGCAGAATTATGTCAGAAGAGATTTGGAGTCTAAAATATATATTTTGTCCTATGCTTTTTTTTCATTTTTATTCTTGTTTTTAGAACTTTCATAACTAGAAATCTCTGCTACAGAGTGGACTCTTGGCTAAAGAAATATCTATAAACAGTGAACTATAAGGACTTTAAAAAAACATTTAACTCTGCTCATTTTAAACAGAAACCTTAAATTTGATTCTCCCACTTTTCTCTGAATATACAATTTTGTGGGATTTAAATTGCTATATATACTATTATACCGATGATTTACTGAACTCCAGATTTCTTGTTTTTCATGCTTCAGCAACTATAAAACAAATTTTGAAGAAATAACTGGACATATGGTCAGTCATTATGATTTATGGTTACCAGATATTTTTCATGAATGTCAAACTGTGATAAGAAGTTCATTTTCCCACATTAAGATGTTGTCCAAAGACACATGGTTTTGATTGGCTTAAACTAAAAGCTCCATATCTGCTCAAGGCATAGGATGTTCATAACAATCGTCAGTGATACCATTAATAGCCAATGATGCTGAGGACACTTTCTCTGAGACCATCTCAATCTCATTTTCTTAATTCCAAAAGCATATATAACTGTTTTCATACTTTTTATGTAACCATGAAAGAAGTCATATATGAAGAACAGGTTCTACACCCGGAGTTTCAGAGTAACAAACTACAGATCTGTGCAGAAATTTTTATTTCTGGAAATAAAAATCAATATCTAAAAATTGATCTGGAAATCAATATCTAAAACTTCTAAAATAAAGAATGAAATCTTTGAAGTAAAGTAATAGATATATTAATAAATATGTGTATTAAAAATAAAGATTTATTTAAGTAGTATAAATCAAAGAAAGAAACTCAGTTTAAATCAAAGGATTTGATCTTTCTACTATAGACAGTTTGAGGATACATAGCACAGTGGCATAAAAAAAAAAGAATCAAGGAAAAATACAAAACTAGAATGATAAAAACAAGGTACTCTAGAAAAGGCCAGCTCAGAGAATATTTTGAATCTCTGAGTTCACTAACAAGCAGTGATTGTATTCCATATCACAATTGCATTCTTTTGGATGTTTAAATATATTCACATCCCATTTTAAAAACACTGGAGAAATATATTAATACATAATATATTCTATAATATTTTGTGGTCATTAAAAATTCCCTCATTTAACTTTTTACATGAGTAATGTATATGTTAATTAGCTTGATTTATCCATTTCACAATGTAAACATACATTAAAACATCATGTTATAGCCATAAACATATAGCTTTTACTTCTCAATAAAAAAATTAAAAAATAAATGATTAAATGGAATTTCTCAAACCTCAGTTAAAAAACAATTGTTACAATTTTATTTTATATATAGCTTTTAAACGTGACTTTATTATGTTTTGAATTATACATTACAAAATCTGGTTAGTATAAATTTTAGCAATTTAAGAAATTCACTTAAAGCTGCCTATATCATGCTTCATATAGAAATTATAATTTGTTTTGAATGTATGTCAATTAAAACATATTTTACTTACATGTCCTGATAACTGGTACATGAACATAAGCATGCATTCCAGCATATGAAAGTGTAATTGTTAGAGCGGGCAAAATGGTTGACTGGATGCAGCCGGAAGGAACATCTCCCACGGAGAAACTGGGCATTGGGAAGACTGCTGCGCCCCTAGCATATCTTCAGAGGGAAGGCATTGAGAGCAAACAGAAGGATGACAAAGATGCTGGGCTGAAGTGGGAGGAAACTGGGAACCATGCATTAGGCTATCACACACTATGACTCATTCCTGGCCCACAGCAACTCCTGGGACAGGGGTGAGCTGAGCAGGCAAGAAGCAACCTGCTCTCACCATGGGCCTCTGGAGTCCTAACAAGTGGAAACCACTTGACCACCATATACAATTGAATTCTCAGGGACAGCTGCTTAGAGAAGTGGCAGAGGCAAAACTCCAGCTGCAGCAGAGACCAGACTGTTTGATGTTGGGGTGCCCGTAGTGGAGTATGGCAGAGGTCACCATCCCTCTAGGCTAGACTTGCTCCCATAGGAGACTTTAGCCCTAAAAATGTATCAGACTTGAACTCAGCAGGACGATCTTGCCCATCAGACCGGGCCAGTAAAACTTAAACTTGAGCATCTCTCAGTCTGCTGGCATCTCCCAGGGCCCCAGCAAGATCTCAGCTTCTTGCAGTGCAGGCCCCAAGTGCTTCCTGTGCCTACATCATAGCTCCTGGACTAGCAGATCATGCCTGACGGGCAGAGTGCTCCAGCAGAACAGCTGCAAGGGACCCACCAGCTCCCTTCTCCCACTTCAGCCTCCCTATGCCACATGCACTCATCCACAGCCACCCCCCACATCACTTTGCTGGTGCGTGTGTGCATCGAAGACCTGACATTTCCTTCTCCACCAACATGTGAATGTGCACCCTGCCATGTCACTGCTGCCTGAGTGAGTGCACCCCATATCCCTCTCCTTGCTGCACTGCCATTGTTGTCAGACCCCGTCAAATCCATAACCAGCAGCACCCCATCCCTGTGCTGAAATTGTCACTAGCACGATACAAGGTGTGGATAAAAGCAGACAACCTTCACCCTGAGTGGCCACTGCAACCTACAACAACATGCACAGAGAGGCAAACACCGCCACCCGCGGGGGAGCTCCTCTGTCCTTGCTGAGCCATATTCTTGCCACAAATGCCCAAATGGAAGCCAGCATGCCAGCACCTGCTAGTGCCTTGCCACAACCAATGAGTGTGTATCCCATCATGTTGTAGCTGCAGCTGCAACTGGTACATGCAAATGTGGGTAGGCTCTGAGGCCACCGCCCTACAAAGTGCTTTGGCTGGCACTACTTTTGGAATGTTGTGCCTAGCAGTCCAAAAGTGCCATGACTGTCCTAGCACAGGAAGTTCCTAAATTGAGGAGCCAGAGGTCAACGTAGGGGCCCAAAACCAGTTCCCCAGAGATAGAGTACACACGTAATGGTTCCTAAGCTGAGCTTTGGCCTCCTAAATTCTTCCAGAAATAAAGCCAGTCATCTGAACTCACCTTATGCCACAGTCAAATCCCCAAAGTCATCAAATAGGTTAAAAACAAACAAACAAAAAATATTCGAGGAATTCCGACTTCGAAGATTCAGAAACATTAGCCCACAAAGATGAAAAGAACCAGTGTAACAACTCTGACAACAAAAAACTCAGTGTCTCCTTTCCTACAAACAATAGCACTAGTTCTCCAGCAAAGGTTCTAAACTGGGCTGAGATGACTGAAATGACAGAGGTGGAATTCACAATATGGATAGAAATGAAGATCACTGAGTTCCAGGAGAATGTTCAAACCCAACCTAAGGAAGCTAAGAGTCATAATAAAAAGATAAAGGAGCTGACAGACAATCTAGTCATTATAGAAAAGAATGTAACCAACTTGACAGAGCTCAGAAACACTCAACAAAAATGTCACAATTCAATCCCAAGTATTAATGCAGAATCGCCCAAGCCGAGGAAAGAATCTCAGAGCTTAAAGACTGGCTTTCGGAAATATGATAGTCAGATGAGAATAAAGAGAAAATAATTAAAAGGAACAGACAAAACTTCTGTGAAATACAGGATTATGTAAAGACACCGAATCTGTGACTCACTGACTTTCCTGAAAGAGATGAGGAGAATGGAAGCAACTTGGAAAACATATTTTAGGATATCATCCATGAGCACTTTCCCAAATTAGTTAGAGAGATCTGTATCCAAATTCAGAAAACACAAAGAACTCCCACAAAATACTTCATAAGAAGATCATTCCCAACACACATAATCATGAGATTATCCAAGGTTAAAATGAAAGAAAAATGTTGTTGAAGTGAACTCAACAAGGCCTGAGAAAGACTCTGAACCTTTATATTTGAGTCCCTGTGGACAAACTACAACCTAACTTAATAGGTGGACAAAACTGAGAACCTAACTTGGGAATGTGCACCTGTAACAGTGGCTGGGTCTTGGCTGATCACAGTAGCCATTCATCAACCACTCATACACTGTCAAGTGTTCAAACTGTGCCCAAATAAGGCAAACACAGAGTTATAACCAATCCAACCATTCTGTGCCTCACTTTCCATTTTTGTATGTCACTTCCCCCCCTTTTTTCTTGGTCTATAAATCTTCCTCCAGCATGTGGCTGCACTAGTCTCCCTGAGTCTGCTGTGACACTGGGAGCTGCCCAATTTGCAACCCATTCATTCTTCAATTAAACACTTAAATTTAATTTGGCTGGTATCTTTCTTTCTTTCTTTTTCTTTCTTTCTTTCTTTCTTTGTCTCTCTCTTTGTCTCTTTCTTTCTTTCTCTCTCTCTCTTTCTCTTTCTTATTTTTTTAAACAAACAAAAATGTTAAAGGCATCTAGACAGAAAGGACAGGTCACCTACAAAAAGAATCCCATCAGACTAACAGTAGACTTCTCAGCTGAAACCTTACAAGCCAGAAGAGATTGGGGACATACATTCAACATTCTTAAAGAAAAGAAATTCCAACTCAGAATTTCATATCCAGCCAAACTAAGCTTCGTAAGTGAGGGAGAAATAAGATTATTTTCAGACAAACAAATGCTGAGGGAATGTGTTACCACCAGACCTACCTTATAAGAGCTCCTGAAAGATGCACTAAATATGGAAAAGAAAAATCATTACCAAACACTGGAAAAATACATTTAATACACAGACCAGTGAAACTATGATGCAACAACACAAATAAGTCTGCAAAAGAACCGGCTAACAACATGATGACAGGATCAAATTCACACATATCAATACTAACCTTGAGTACAAATGGGCTAAATCCTCCAATGATAAGGTACAGAGTGGCAGCTTGATTAAAAAAAAAAAAAAAATCAAGACCCCATGGCATACTGTTTTCAAGAGGCCTATCTCAAATGCAATGACATCAATAAGCTCAAAATAAAGGGGTGCAGAAAACTCTACCAAGCAAGTAGAAAACAGAAAAAAAGCAGGGGTGCAGGGGTTATGTACATAATTTCAAACAAAACAAACATTTAACTAACAAAAATAATAAAAAAAAAACGCAAAAAAGGACATTGTATAATGGTATAAAGGATTCACTTGAACAGGAAGGCCTATCTATCCTAAATATAAATGCACCCAACACAGGAACACCCAGATGCATAAAGTAAGTTCTTAGAGACTGTCAAAGAGACTTAGACTCCCAAACAATAATAGTGGGAGACATCAACACCTTATTGACTGTATTAGACAGATCACTGAGGCAGAAAATTGACAAAGATATTCAACACTTGAACTCAGCACTTGAACTTAACACTGGAGCAAAGGGACCTGATAGACATCTACAGAACTCTCTACCTCTAAAGAATAAAATGTACATTCTTCTCGTGGTAACATGGCAAATACTCTAAAATTGTCCACACAATAAAACATAAAACAATCCTCAGTAAATGCAAAATAACTGGAATCATACCAACAACTCTTTCAGACTACAGCATAGTAAAACTGGATATCAAGATTAGGAACATTGCTCAAGACTGTACAATTACATGAAAGTTAAACAACTGGCTCTTGAATTACTTTGGAGTAAATATTAAAATTAAGGCAGAAATCAAGAAGTTATTTGAAACTAATAAGATCAAAGATACAACATTCTGGAATCTCTGGAACATAGTTAAGACAGTATCAAGAGGAAAATTTATAACACTAAATACCCACATCGAAAAGTTAGAAAGCTCTCAAATTAGGAACCCAATCTCACAAGTGGGAAAAAAAAACTGGAAAAACAAGAACAAAACAACCCAAAGCTAACAGAAAACAAGAAATAACCAAAATCAGAGCTGAACTGAAGGGTACTGAGACATGAAAACTATTTTAAAAATCAACAAATCCAGGGGCCTTCTTCAAAAAAAAAAAAAAAAGTGAGATAGGTCACTAGTTCAGACTAAAAAATAAAAAATACCAGAGAGCATCCAAATAAACTCAATTAGAACAACAGCGAGGATATTACCACTTACCCCATGAAATCTAAATAACCATCAGAGACTAATATGAACAATTCTACGCACATAAACTAGAAAATCTATAAGAAATGCATAAATTCTTGGAAACATAAACATGCCCAAAATTAACCTGGAAAAGTGAAGAATTCCTGAACAGACCAATAATAAGCTCCAAAATTGAATCAGTAATAGCCTACCAACTAACCAAAGACCAAGATCAGATGGTTTCACAGCCAAATTCTATAAGATGTACAGCAAAAAGCTGGTGCCACTTTTACTGAAACTATTCACAAAAATTGAGGAAAAGGTACTCCTCCCTAACTCATTCTCTGAGGCCAGTGTCATCCTGCTACCAAAACCTAACAGAGACACAACAACAAAAAAGAAAACTTCAGGCCAATACTTTTGCTGAACAATGATGTAAAAATCCTCAACAAAATACTAGTAAACCAATTTAGAAGCATATGAAAAAGCTAATCCACTTTGATCAAGAAGGCTTTATTTGTGGGATGCAAGGCTGGTTCAACATATGCAAATATGTAAATGTGATTTATCACATAAGCAGAAAAACAGAAGGAAACCACATGATTGTCTCAATAGATACAGAAAAGATTTTCAACAAAATTCAAGATCACTTTATGTTAAAAACTCTCAACAAACTAGTTTTTGAAGGAACATACCTCAAGATAATAAAAGCCATCTATGACAAACCACAGCCAACATCATAATGAATGGGCAAAAGCTGGAAACTTTTCACTAGAAAATCAGCACTAGGGAAAGATGCTCTCTCATCACTCCTATTCAACATAATATTGGAAGTCCTGGCCAGAACAGTCAGGCAAGAGAAAGATACAAAAGGCATCCGAATGGGAAGACACATAGTCAAAATATCCCTGTTTGCAGATGACATAATCTTATATCTAGAAAATTCTATAGTGTTAGCCCCAAAGCTCCTTAAGCTGATAAACAACTTCAGCCAACTCTTGAGATATAAAATCAATGTAAGAAAATCACTTGCATTCCTATACACCAACAGTCAATCCTGACAGCCAAATCAGGAAAGCAATCCCGTTTACAATTGCCACAAAGAAAGTGAAAGATCTCTACAAGGAGAATTAAAAAACACTGCTCAAATACATCAGAGATGACACAAACAAATGGAAAGGCATGCCATGTTCATGGAAAGAATCAATATCCTTGAAATGGCCATACTGTCCAAAGAGATTTATAGATTCAAAGCTATTCCTATCAAATGACAAATGGCATATGCCACACAAATAGATAAAAACTATTTTAAATTCATATGAAACCTAAAATAAGCCCATATAGCAAAGGTCATCCTAGGAAAAAGAACAAAGCTAGAGATATCACACTACCTGATTTCAAACTATACTACAGAGCTACAGTAACCAAAACAGCATGGTACTAGTATAAAATCAGACACAGAAACCAATGAAAAGAATAGAGAGCCCAGAAATAAGGCCACATACCTACAACTAACTGATCTTCAAAAAGGGTGATAAAAGCAATGTAGAAAGGACTCTCTGTTCAACAAATGATGCTGGGACAACTGGTTAGCCATATGCAGAAGGTTGACACTGGACCCCTTCCTTACACCATATAAAAAAATCAACTCAAAATGAATTAAAGATGTAAATGTAAAATCCAAACCTATAAAACTCTGGAAGACAACCTGTGCAATATCATTCTTGACATAGGAACTGGCAAGTATTTCATGACAAAGATGTCAAAAGCCATTGTAATAAAAGTGAACATTGATAAATGGGGTCCAATTAAACCAAAGAGCTTTTGCACAGAAAGCACAACTACCAAGAGAGTAAACAGATAACCTACAAAATAGGAAAACATATTTGCAAACTATGCATCTTACAAAGGTCTAATATCCAGCATCTGTAAGAAACCAACAAATTTACAAGAAAAGAAAGCAAATCCCGTTAAGAAGTGGGCAAAGGAAATAAGCAGATACTTTCCAAAGTGAGACATATATGCGGCCAACAAGTATATGTATAAAAGTTCAACATCACTAGGGATTAAAGAAGTGACTATCAGAACTACAATGAGATATTGTCTCACGCCAGTCAGAATGGCTATTATTAAATTGCTAAAAAATAACAGATGTTGTCAAGGATTTAGGGAAAAAAGGAATGCTTGTACACTGTTGGTGGGACTGTAAATTAGTTCAAACAATGTGGAAAGTAGTATGAAAATTCCTCAAAGAGCTGAAAACAGAACTACCACTTGAAACAGCAATATCATAACTAAGTGTATACTTAAAAAATGTAAATGGTTCTATCATAAAGACACATGCATGCATACGTTCATTGAACTATTCACAATAGCCAAGACAAGGAATCAAGCTAAATGCCTATCAATGGTAGACTGGATAAAGACACATAGAGAGAAAAACACACACTGGAGTCTACAGAGGGTAGAGAGTGAGAAGGGGGAGATAATTAGAAAAAATAACTAATGGGCACTAGGCTTAATACGTGGACAATGAAATCATCTATATAATAAGCCTCCATGATACAAGTTTACCTATGTACTAAACCCACACTTGTATCACTGAACTTAAAATAAAAGTCAAAAAAAAAAAAAAGGAAAATGTGTCACATATATACCATGGAACACTATGCACCCATAACAAAGAATGAGATCATATGTTTTGCAGAAAATTTGATGGAGTTGGAGGCCATTATCCTTATCAAACTAATATAGGAACAGAAAATCAAATACCACATGTTCTTACTCGTAAGAGGGAGCTAGATAATGAGAACACATGGACAAAAAGATGAAAAACAAAACAAAACAAAACAAAAAAGACACTAAGTCCTATCTGAGGGTGAAGGGTGGGAGGTGGGAGAGGAACAGAAAAAGTAATTATTGGATTTTAGACTTAATACCTGAGTGACAGAGTAATTTGTACAACAAACCCCCATGACATGAGTTTGTTTTATTTTTGAGTGTAATTGTTATTGGGTACATGGTGAACTAATACATTTCAAACTTTGTGTGACACAGAATAATTAGTTATTAACTTATTTAAAAATTTTATTTACTCTTCTTGCTTAGTGAAAATGAAAGGTTGGACATTAAATAATAAGACTAATATTTTCTCCTAAACCTCAGACTTAAGAAAAAAACATTTTATAAATAGTCTATACAGTCAATTATTTAAAAAATGAAATTCAACTTTTAGAAATGGAAAATTTATTGAGTAAACAGAGACTCTCCTTGTCCTGCCCAAAGCATGTAAAGTATTTTCAGTAAAGACAGACAAAACTCCTCAATTTACAGTGATAAATATGCCAAATACTGCCATTTGTCTCAAGTAATATACATTAAATTTAATGGGAACCAAATATTCAAAAACCGACATTTGTCATTTTATACAAATATATGGCATATTTTCATTACACTTAATCTTCATGCTGTTAGGTTGTAGGCTTTTTTTTTTTTTCTTTCCAATTTACTAGTCAGATAAATGAGAGAGGATTACCTCTACTGGAAATTGAACTGAGAATGATTTGGCTTCCTGATACTACTTAATAACAGCTTGCAAGAAGTTAATGCTATTCTGAAACCCATGGTCAAGAGTAATTATAGCTATAAAGTTAGTATAAAAATAGTAGAAAATGACATGTCTCTGAATATGAAGCTATGTCTATATGAAACATAGTGGAAATATAGAAAAAAAGGGAGTGTATCTATTTGGCAATCAATTTTTCTTCAGGCTATGTGTATAAGGTACATATAAAACATAAATAAATATTGTGTGTAGATTTGGGTCTTTTTCTCAAAATATCACATTATGGTATATGCAAATATTCCAAAATTTGAAATTTAAAACACCTCTGGTTTCAAACATTTCAGAGAAGAGATAATCTAACTATATCATCTCTATATATTATGGCTTCAATTATATAAAAAAGCCTGATAAAATAATATTTTATATGTGTAACAGCCTTAACAAAGATTAAATAGCAGAATACACATTCTAATTTAATTGTTTTTATTCCTTTTAAAAGCCAATTTAGCCCCTTCACGTTTCCTTTAATAATAGTAGAAATTTATATAATATTTAGAATATATATGACATTACATATCCTAATGCTGCCTGATAATTTCCACACGATGAACTTTAATAATCAGTACTTAAAATGTTAATATAAAGTTTCAGATTGTTAGTAATAAAATTTTAAGAAACTGTAACTCAATGTCCATTTAATTTTTAGACTGTAAATACTCCTGTAATTATATCAAGTCTTATATAAGTTATTAGAAATTATCTTTATATAAAAATATGTTTTATCTGTCATCCAAATCCCTTACTCTCTAAAATTATAGTCACTTATTTGGAATAATCACGATTGATTTTCTTTTGTTTTTAGAATATGAGTTAAGAAAATCAGAAACAAATCCTCTTACCTATCCAATTTTGACAATAAAAGCACTTCTATTTTTCCATCCATTTTTTTCTAATTACAATATGACCAAAGAAAATTCTTTTATTTTTGAAAAAGTTGAAGTATAGCACATTTCTCCAACTGTTCCTGCTAACCTTAGAAATGAACAAACCTTCCACATGAATTTATTGGTTAAAATATGCTAAACAGTTTCCAATATAGTGAACTTAGAACTTAGAAACTTACAATTTCTTAGGAAATTGTAACATCACTCCATTATGTGTACATCTTCACAGCCTGTTCAGCTTTTGCTTAATAATAATTAAATGGGAGAGATGGTTAGTATAAGTTGATGATCTATGTTTTTCATGAGCATGGACTTAGACATTTGTATGCTAAAATACACACAGATTCACAAACACAAGCACAGTTATACACGATGTCTAGAATAGAAAAGAAGTGAATTAGGAATTTGTTTAAGAACAAAAAGCATAAGAGATAGGCTTAGAATAATATGAATAAGTATATATAAACATATCTCCTTAAGAAGGCAGTGGATGAAAATTATTTGAAATTTTTTTCTTAATATTATATATAATTCCGTTTATTCTTAAACTTGTTATTAATCTTGTTGGATGAGAGGAAAAACAAATTAGTTTAACAGTTTTACAAGGATTGATTAAAATTTTGCTTGGTTAAAAATATAATTTTTATAATTTTAAATGTCATTCCCATGGAAAAAGAGTCAACATTAGCTATCTAACATTTGTAGACACACATTAAGTAAATCTCTCACTTCATTATAATGCCCTTAAATTTTGAGGCTGATTTTCTTTGTGTTTCCTACAGCGTCTAGCATGATGCTTATTACATAGGAATGTCTCCACAGGTATTTTTTGAAAGAATTAATAAAAACATGGTGGCTGTAAGTAAACATCATAGAATGTACTTATTACACATTTCTCTCATTAATAGTTTTAATTAATCCAGATGTTTTAAAAGATTTGTGATTTCCTTTATCACACACTGCAAAGAAATTCCCAGGCCTTTAAATGAAACTTGGAACACACTGACAGTGTCTTAATTTAAAGATCATTTCCCGTGGGATTCCAATTTGCCACTGTGTGGACGTCTGGCAGAACCATTTTCGTGAATTTATAATAGCAGGGTAAAAGTCAGAAATCATTTTAATGGTAAAAATGTGTTTCATAGTCAGGAAAATTATCTTTTATAAAGCATAGTATAATTTACAGTAATACAGCAATTAGTATATCTTTGCTGGTATAGATTTCTTCACTAATTATGTAGGGTTATTTTTTTTTTAAGTTGCAGAAAAAACATTTTCTCAGGCAAATATTAAGATATTATCTTCTGTGCCGTAACTGCATTTTGAGGGAAAAAGAATATCAAACTTCTTTCAAAAATATATTCATGACAATTATTTAGAGGGCGTTTACTAATGGTCTCCCCGACTGTGTGAGAGGAGTCAGTGCTTTAACTCTCATTATTCAAAACTCATTTGCCACTGTAGAGTTCATGAGTAAATTAAGTACCATGTGGTTAAAGACCACGGTCAACAATAATATGAGATGTGTGACGGAAAATTGTGTCCCTTTCTGTAAATGTTATTTTGTATAAAATAAATTGAAAATATAAGTACTCTTGTGTTCCTACCTATAACATTTCAAATTTTCTTTAAACTATTTCTTTAGTATATTTTCTTCAATTGCCAGGTTGGGGAGAGGGGCATCTCATGATTCCATTATTTTAACCAATGGGACAAAGTCTCAAATGGGTAAAGCAATGCAAGGGCACACATGACTAGTAAATTACACATTTTGAAATGAAACAAAAGCATTATTCTTTACATTTAGATTCAGCGTGACTTTCCTGATAGCACCACAAATTTACGTTGGACTGAGTAGTACAGTTGCCAGGTAACATATAGAATGCTCAGCTAAAGTTAAATTTTAGATTAACTCATCGATGTTTTAGTATACATGTGTTCTGAATATTGCACATAACACACATAAACAAAAAAAAAGCTTGTTTACCTAAAATTAGAATTTAATTGAACTTAGAAATACACATTCTATATGACATTAGTGAACTTTAATAAGCAATGGTTAAAATGTTAATATAAAATTTCAGATTGTTAGTAATAAAATTTTAATTAACACTAACTCAAGGACCATTACTTTAATTTTTAAACTGTAAATATTCATGTGTTTATATAAAAAATAGAATGCTTTTTCTTTGTTTGGGTTTGGCTAAAACTCGCAACACTAGTTGGATAGAGATATATGAAAGACCCATGTTTAGCAAATGAACAAGGGGCATTGATAAACAGAAAGTAAAAACATTTTAAGATTGTGAGTAATCTGCTATAGATCTCTGATATATCCAAAACACTTTAGACCTGGTTAAGAAACAATAAACTAAATGAATAAAGCAAATGAAGATACCTCTAACAAACAATAATCCACAAAATCAATAGTCCATTTTTACTTTATTGATTTCCACTTTTCTACAAGTGATATCAGCCTGTTCATTTGTGCTTTTGTTTCTTTTGCTCAGCAGTAGCATAGTCTTCTGCTCAGCAGAAAACATATTACACTCAGCTTGTGATGTTGTGGCTCTGTGGTGCTCTGGACATGGAAGACTTAGAGCTGTAAATGTAGTCTCATTATTGATCTGGTTTCAATTCTAGCAGTGGAGGCAAAGGTGGATCTTTAGACTAAATCTTTGTGGATGCAAGTTCAAGAGCCCAGACCTTGAAAACAGAAGTCATGGATTCAAATACTGACTGCCACTTACTAACTGCATTAATTAAATCAGTTACGTAGCCTCTTCTGTATGATTTTTAATCTGTCAACTGTGCTTGATATTATACTAGGTTTATAGAGATTTTATAAAGACCAATGACTAATTGTACATAATGGTCTTATAATGATTCAGGGAATATGGTCCTTTTATTACTATTGATATTATTAGACATCTAATTAACAATTTCTAGAAAGATTTTAGTTTTATCTAAGTGATAATGTTTAAAACATATAGTAGTAAATGCAATAAAATATACCTTTTTTTAATACCAACATTAGACATTTGTAATTTACTGAAAGTAAAATAATTAACAGCAGATGTGATACAATAAATGGAATTAAAAATTAGGCACCTGTTTCCCTTTTGTACCTGCACTAAGTCCACTGTCTTTTGTGTTTATAAGAGTGTACCACTCATATATAATTAGTGTTACATGCTTAGAAATGCTTATCCATACACGCTCTGTGCAGCTCTGTTCATTACTTGCACTATTTGTCTTGAGACCAATGGATTCTTTTTGTGATATCAAAATAATCTTCAAATTCATATCTATGAGTATTTTAAGTTATATTCTTTATAGGAACCAAACTGGCAAATAATAAAATTGATATTTCAATATAGCTAATATAAATACAGAATTAAAAATACTCTATACTTCTGAAGATATATGCAGCCTTAATTAATCAATAGTAATAGGTAGTAAAATATTTGAATTAGAGTCTGGGAATTCAATATTGTTTTAATTGCTAAAAAATAGTTTCCAAATTACTGCTACTGCCTCAAAATACAAAGAGAAAAAGGAGAATGGTATAAGTAATACAGGAGTTGAACCAAATAGCTCTACACTAGAATATTATTGGATATGTATTCTGAAATTTTACACATAACAATTTCCACATGAGGGCCATTAGCTTTTTTTCTGATAGTTTCTCTCCACTTCAATCTGTTTCTTCTTAATGGGTATTTTCATCAATCAGAAGTAAGAGAAGTAATATACAAGCATAAGATTTCTGCTGCGCTTTTTACATTGTCTTCTGTGTTTCTGTGTCTCACAGCTCGCTACTTTTCTTTCATAAGGACACCTGCCATTGGATTTATTTGATTCATCCTAAAAAGGATGATTGAATCTCTATATCCTTAATTCAGTTACTTCTGCAAAGACTTATTTTAAAAATAATATTATTTTAAAATGATAAATAACAATTTTATAGAGGCATATTTTAGAGATTTTGAAGATTTGGTTCCAGACTACTGCAATAATATGGATATCACAAGCATGTGACTCAGACAAAATATTTTCCCAATGCATATACAAGTTATGTTTACACTATTTTGTAGTCTATTAAGTGTGCAATGACATTATGTCTAAAAAACAATGTAATTATGTTAAAGTAATTTGGGAGGCCAAGTTGGTTGGATCACAAGGTCAAGCATTTGAGACCAGCCTGGTCACCATTGTGAAACCTGTTTCTACTAAAAATACAAAAAATTAACCAGGCATAGTGGTGGACGCCTGTAATCCCAGCTATTCTGGAGGCTGAGGCAGAAGAATCACTTGAACCCGGGAGACAGAGGTTGCGGCAAGCCGAGATCGTACCATTACACTCTAGCCTGGGGCAACAAAAGCAAAGCTCTATCTAAAAAAAAATAAAAGA
>NW_012117766.1:352915-380783 GCF_000951035.1 Colobus angolensis palliatus
ACACACACACACACACACACACATATATAACTATTTTTTAGCAATTTAAACAATAGTGAATGGCCAGAATCCAATTCAAGTGTGTGTGTGTGTGTGTGTGTGTGTGTATACACTTTTTTGCTAAACAATGATAATGATCATCTGAGCCTTTAGTGAGTCATGATCATTTTGCTGTGAGCCGTGTTTTTTTGTTGATTCTCCCTGACTGATTGGAGAGGTGGTGTCTGAAGTTTGGGGTGATTGTGGTAACTTCTTATATAATACAGTAATTAAGTTTGCCACATAAATTGGCAAAAGTCATTTCTCTGTAGCATGCAATGCCGTGTAAAAGCATTTTAGCCACAGTATAACTTCTTTCAAAAGTGGAATCAGTCCTCTCAAACCTTTTTGCTGCTTCATCAACAACATTTATACAATATTCTAAATCCTTTGTTGTTATTTCAACAATGATCACATCTTCACCAGGAGTAGACTTTATCTCAAGAAACCATTTTTTTTTTTTTTTTTTTTGCTCATTCATAAGAAGCAACTCCTCATTTGTTCCAGTTTTTTTCATGAGATGACAGTAATTCAGTCACATCTCAAGGCTTCATTTTGAATTCTATTTCTCCTGCTATTTAGACCACATCTGCAGCTACCCACTTCTATTAAGTTATGGACCCCTCAAAGTCATTCATGAGTTTTGGCATCAAGTTTTTTCCAAATTCCTATTAATGTAGATATTTTGACCTTGTCTTATCAATCACACGTGTATTTAATGAATCCTAGGATGGTGAACCCTTTCTAGAAGTTTTCCAATTTATCTTTTCCAGATGCATCAGGATAATCCTTATCTGTGATAGCTATAGCCTTATGAAATGTATTTCTTAAATAATAAGAATCATAATTTGAAATTAATCCTTTATCCATAGGCTGCAGAATGGATGTTGTGCTATGAGGCCTGAAAACAACATTAACATCTTTGTGCATCTACATCAGAGCCCTTGGGTGACTAGGTGCATTATCAATGAGCAGTAATATTTTCAAAGAATTTTTTTTCTGAGGAATGTACCTCAACTTTAGTCTTAAAATATTAAGTAAACCATGCTGTAAACAGATGTGCTGTCATCCAGACTTTATTGTTTCTTTGATAGCGAAAAGGCAAAGTAGACTTAGCATAATTCTGAAGGGTTCTAGAATTTTTGAAATGGTAAATGAGCACTGGCTTCAACTCAACGTTACCAGCTGCATTAAGCCCCTAATGAGAGAGTTGGACTGTCATTTGAAGCTTTCTTCTACCAGTAGAAGGCAATTTTGTCTACATTGAAAATCTGTTGTTTAGTCTAGCCACTTTCATCAATAATCTTAGGTACTTCTGGATAACTTGCTGCATCTTCTACATTAGCACTTGCTGCTTCATCTTGTACTTTGTATATTAAGGAAATAACTTTTTCTCCTTTAACCTCATGGACTAAACTTTGCTAGCTTCCAACTTTTCTTCTGTAGCATCCTCACCTATATCAGCCTTCTTGAATTGATGAAAGTTAGGGCCTTACTCTAAGTATTAGCTTAGTGGAATATTGTGGTTGGTTTGATCTCCTATCCAGACCACTCAAATTTCTCTACATCAGCAATGAAGTTGTTTTGCTTTCTTATAATTCATACATTCACTGGAGTAGTACTTTTAATTACCTTCAAGAAATTTTCCTTTGCATTCACAACCTGGCTAACTGCTTTATACAAAAGGCATAGCTTTTGGCCATTCTTGATTTTCTCCATGTCTTCTTCACTAAGCTTAATCATTTATAGCTTTTGATTTAAAGTGAGAGATGTGACTCTTTCCTTAAAAACTTAGAGGCTATTATGGGGTTATTACTTGGCCTAATTTCAATATTATTTTGTCTCAGAGAATAGGGAGGCCTGAGGAGAGAGAGAGGGAAGGGGAAAGGACCATTCAATGGAGCAGTCAAACATTTAATTATGTTTGTTTTTATAGACACAGTTTGCTGTGCCCCTCTCCGCCAAATTATAATGGTATCATAAAAGATTACTGATTACAAATCATTGTAACATATAACATAATAATTTAAAAGTTTAAAATATTGTAAGAATACCCAAAATGTGACCCAAGATATAAAATGAGCACATTGTTGGAAAAATTGTACCAATAGACTTGCTTGATGCAAGGTAGCCACAAATCTTCAATTTGTAAAAAGCATAAAATCTACTGAGCACAATAAAGGGAAGTGTAATAAAACGAGGCATGCCTGTAGTAGTCAGCTGATACAAGTATTCCTACTATGATGTAACATAGATTATCCTTGGTTTGCATAGTTTTGCTATTCATTAGTTCTAGTTTTCATGATTTTGTTAAATAA
Source organism: Colobus angolensis palliatus (assembly GCF_000951035.1). NCBI lineage: Eukaryota > Metazoa > Chordata > Mammalia > Primates > Cercopithecidae > Colobus > Colobus angolensis. Next base: position 355,273 of record NW_012117766.1, read on the forward strand.
CACCAACCCTCCAACAACTTGGTTTTAATTTTGGAAGTCCCACTGTATTTTCTGTGAAGAACTGCAAAAGGTACAAATTTGTCTGTTAGCTTGTTATTCTGCTAATCACTATGTAAATAACTGATGTATTTACTTCATTATCAATGACTACTGAATCAATTATTTTCATGTATGTCAGTGATGGGCTACTGCTCATCCGTTATTCATTTCACATATAGACAGCAAAGCTGTAGTTGTATTTTGTTGTACTTTTGTCTCTCAATGAAAACCTCTCACACAGTTTTACAAGAATAGATAATCGAAAGACAGCATTAATCATCCAAGATGAAAGGGCAGCAAAGAAACTTGATGTCTGGAAATGAAACTTGAATAGAATGTAAATGAAGTTACAAGAGAAATAGCTAATTGCAAAACAGTTGATATTGTCTCCATTTGGAGAAACTAGATATGCAGCTGGAGAAACTTAGTAAACGTAAATTTACCCACATGCATGAGGAAAGTGGTTATGATGAAAACAATAAAAATGTCTCACAGGACTGGTAGCTGCAACAAAGTTTACATTACAGAAACACTAGGAGATGTTTATGACATTGAAGGCTGAAAGGACAAAATGTTGGAAGATAATAAGAACTTCAAAAGGAATATGACTATTTGCCTAGCCATGGAAATGACACACCATGTAAGTTATATGACCAACAAGAAGGTAAGCACTATCCAAGCTACTGTAAACCCAGAAATAAAGAACTTTAATTTTCAATAAGTCAGAGAGTAATGACATTTATTCCATCTTCATTACATTTCAGTACTAAGTAAAAATGTTTTACTATTTTTATTTCTGTGTAGTCATTTAATTAACAGTATGATAAAAGTTTTAAATTTTATATCTTGATAAATATTTTGATATGATCTTACAAGGACACAGGTGAATTGAAAAGTTTCCCATTGGTTATTAGGATTGTTTTGCAAGGCTTCAGCAAAAAAGTGATAATCAAGAAATATTATAGTAAATGATTGGGAAAGCTGAATAACAATCCATCAAAGTCAGAGCCTAAGGTCTAACTATGCCAAAAGGAAGACGGTAGGATGAAGGCCACTGTTCTCTACTTCACTTGACTTAGGGTTGTTTACTTTCAACTCTTGTTTCTTGGTAACCCCAAATATTGTCTGATAAATGTGGTTTATAAAATAAGGCAATTACCACTTAATTAAATAGCCTGTCTTTATCAAATGCATATGAAATAATTCATACTATAGAAATGTAATTTTTGCATTAAAAACTGTATGTGTGATTACATTTAATCAAACTAAATTTTTCCGTGATTGTAATATACCCTCTAGTGTTACGTACTTTCAAAAAGAAACATATATGTTGAAAGAGTGCTTTTTCATAATAGCTTTATATTTGGTACTTATTGGCTGGTGTTTAGATTTAATGAGCCAGAAATTAATTTTGCTGTCTGATACGTATAAAAAAAGAGAGAAAATAGGCAAAATTTAAGAATAAACATACACGAAATATAAAATAAATAATCTGGTTAAGATATTCCTGAGATTTTTCACTTTTGGAGTTTCTTTATTGTATTTTTTGCTTAAACTAGTTGATGTTTATATCATTTACAAAATAGAATTTTTTTTTTTTTTTTTTTTTTTTGTGACGGAGTCTCAACGTCTCCCAGGCTGGAGTGCAGCGGCGCGATCTCAGCTCACTGCAAACTCCGCCTCCCGGGTTCACACCATTCTCCTGCCTCAGCCTCCAGAGTAGCTGGGACTACAGGCACCTGCCACCATGCCCGGCTAATTTTTTGTGTTTTAGTAGAGACGGGGTTTCACCGTGTTAGCCAAGATGGTCTCGATCTCCTGACCTGGTGATCCGCCCACCTCGGCCTCCCAAAGTGGTGGTATTACAAGCGTGAGCCACCGCGCGCCAGGCCAGAAATTTTTGTTTTATCGAAAGCATTGGTGGTACCACATTTCTTAAAATAATCTGTTAAAGAAATAAAAGCCATCCGTGGAACTACGTAGAGCTAATCTACCTTTGACTCCTGCTTGAAAAATGTTGAAAAATATATATTATTGCCTACTTCCCCACCCTCTACACCAGTTTGCTCCTTGGGATTAAAAGATTGCTCCACTCTTCTCCTTGGGATTTCCTTTCAAGCTCTTACTCTTCTTTTCACTTGTCAGGGAATAAATATGTTCTTATCTTTCATTTCTAACACACTTAATCTAAACACATTTTCCATGAGAGAGCTTGTATGATTTATTTGAAAAAAGCTACCATGAACTCAGGATTTGGGGCAGTTAGCCACACTGATCTTCAGAGAGAGCTCTATTATGGTTTTGTAACCTCTGTTTTGAAGTAAAATGTACATCCATTACTTTTTAATAAAAGTGTAACTCCATTACTTTTAATGGTAAAAACTGCAATTACTTTTGCACTGCCTAATATTATTGTGAACATTTTGCTATTTTTATTTTATTTTATTATTTTTGAATAAAAATACTGGATGAAGTAGTGTTTTAAAGCATTGTTAACCACGTTGTTAATAAAATGCTGCATTAAAACACATTCAATTGCAAATTGTGGAGTGGGTTTTTTTGTTTTGGTAAGTCTCTTTGAAGCTGGTTTGTATTTTCTTTCTAAATCCAGGATATTAGTGGGAATATATTATTATTTTGCTAGAAAATTCATTCAGATAATTATGTTACAAGCTCCTGTATGTTACATAATTCTTACTTTCAGGTGAAATTTTACTGTAACACTTACTTAAGACTGCTGGATATTGCTATTAAAGTCTTCTCTAGAACTCCAGCAGTCAAAGCCAAGAAAACTGGCACATGTTCCTGTATAATGTAGCCTGGGAAACTCTGATTTTATAAACACTGTATCCAGTAATCTTTCTGAATTCTGGAAAACAATTCAAATAACATTCAAGAGGTTACAACAATAAAAGGCAGGTATTTTAGAACTAACATAGTAGTTTCAGAATAGAGAAAAATATTATTTTGATTATTTCTAAACTGCTGAATTTTAAGGGATTTGCTAGTGTTTTAAAATATTTTATCTATTGCTACAAATTATGAGTTATAGCAGCACTCATGATAGAAAAAAATACCTCCAATGAATATGCATATAAGAGAAAATACTCAAAATCTGGAAGAGTCTGTGGGGCAACACCATTACGTAAAAAGTAAAACAAACATACAATATAAATTTTACTAATGTAATTTATTTTATCCAATATATCTAAACTATTATAATTTCTACATGTAACCTAATTTTAAAATAATTAATGAAGCATTATATATATATGTATTTAACTAAGTCTTTGTATTATATTATATAAAATATATCTCAATTCAGACAAATTACATTTCAAGTGCTCAAGAGCCACTGTGGCTAGTGGTAACCATATTGCACAGATGTAGGAATGTATTCTTCTCTCATTAAAAATAAATATTTAGAGACAGTCTTCCTTTTGGTATATATTGGAAAGAGCCATAATATTTTCTCACTTCCCCAGTTCCTTTCCACATATTTCTAGACAAAAGGATGCACAATACTTTCTTCAGCATTTAATCATGCCTCTGGTTTCAGTATGCAGTGCACCAAAAAAAATTATTTTCTCCAGAACTGTAAAATCATAGAGCAATCTTTTCTGTGAAGTATTCCTGATCAGCCACCAAGCACTTTGAGTAGTTTATCTTAGAGTGGCAATCCATGAAAATGCTTTATTAAGAAAAGGAAGAATTAAATAATTTATATAGAAATCATCACTTTTCAATTCCTTCTGTTACTAACAGGAAATGATGGATTGAAAGTGCACTACTTTTAGGTTTGATTTAGACAAATAAGAATGTCTAAATCCCAGTATGTTGGGATATATGAACTTGAGTGAGTTATCTAGCTTTTTGCTTGGTCTCAGTTTTCTAATTTATAAAATGTGATATGTAGCTATATTAAATAATTGCCCAAAGTCACCTATTGGTAGTAATTGGTTAAACTTATTTTTGAGCCAGTGAAGAGAACACACATACATATAAAGAGTTTAAAAATGAGTTATTCAGTAACATAAGAAAACATTTCAACAGACATAACCTGTCAAGACATGGTTTTGTAACAAAAAAACAAACAAAACAAAACAAAACAAAACAAAATCTAATGCTATGAGTTTTCAGAGAAGGATGATCACAATGTAAACAGGAATACTAAGACATCATAATAATTGCCACATTTTTGTCCTGGTCATTTTTTTTTTTAAATCTTGCATTGAAGATTACACCATCCAAATCACAAAATAACTTGAATAAATGCATTTCATCAGGAAATCACATGATATATTCAGAAAAATAAAAATAATCAGACCTACCTGACTGAACTTTTGGGAAGTACACTTAGCACTTCTGGGAATAAATTAAAGCCATATTGTAGACATAAATAATAGATTACCTATTTTAGGTTGGTGGAGATACAATAATGAAAGCAGCATTTAAGAAACAAATTCTAAAACTAATGTCTACATTAATTCTAATATGCCCATTTTTTTCCCGTCTTGAATTTTCATTTTTAATGATGTTACTATTTAGAGAGTTTATGTGATTAGAACATTGAGTTTTCTATCCCTATGGGTTCAGATTCTGAAAATCTGCTCTGAATTAACTAAAAAATATTTTATATGTAATATCTCTAATTCTACCAATAATAGTGTGGATTGATATTATTATCCTGCTTAATACATAAGGCAAACAAGGCATGGGAAGGTTTACAAATTTTCTCAAATTCACATATCATAATATAATGAAGCTAGGAGGCTGACCTAAGTGAATTTGATGAGCTACTTTATCCTATCCTATGTTATCAGATGTTCCTCTATGTCTTGAACACATTTATGTTTACCATCTGAAACTCACATATCTATTCCTTCCTTGTTCTTAGTAATTCTTAATGCATCAATGAAAAAAAAAAGCCATGATTCAAAAATAAAAGCTATTAATCCACTGGACTCACTACAGGGTTAAGTAATAAAAAAAAAGTGGTCATTCTCACTTCTCTAGGACAATAGTTATTCAAGAAAAGAATCTCCCACTTGTATGCCCAACTGTCACAAAATGCTTAGGTTCTAATTATTTATCATATACTTTAAAAAAACAATTTAATTATGGAGAAAACATTACCTAATTTTAATTTATTTTTTACATCTGTTATATTCTTATATTCAAATGTTTAAACAGGAAAATAGCATAGCATTCTGTCTGCATTTTCAAATAAAATGATAGCAAAATAGCAGAATTTCACATACTGTGTAAAAGATTATTATATGTTGGCTCTTTCTATCATGGTCTGTTTGTGCTGACTAGTCGACAAAAGATGAGTAGAATATGAGTGAAAATTGAAAAATTTAGTATTCTCAATAAAAGATTGTAATTTTCTATTCAGATTCAGAAAGGAAAGAGAAAAGAAAGTTCTCAGTGTTTATTTTGGCTAAATTGTTAACTGCACTTGCTGTTTTATAAGATAAAAGAAAATGGCACTCATCATAAATGCACATTTTAGATATAGCCATATAGTCATGTGTATGTGCATAAATTGTCTGGGGCTGAATAGAAAATAAAAATCATTATCTTATTCAGTGTAATGGAAAGTATGAGTCATTCATTTCCTTCAGAAGCTTGTTCTCCTCTTTTGTTCCCTGTTTTAGTTAATTGTAACATCCTCCTCCTAGCCCTTCACCTTGTAAAATATGAAATTATTATATCTTTATAATCCTATTTCATTCAATCTATACCCTACTATTATTTCCTAAAACTTTCATGTCTCTGTACCATTTTTTGTACTATTTCCTCAGCCCAGAATTTTATCTTCTTTAATTCAACATATATGTATTATTTATCCTTTTCAGAAATATATGATATAAATTTTGACATGTCTTTTCGCACAGTTTTACATAGTAAAAGTATTTTTCTATTTGCATTCTGCTAGAATCATATCAGTTTCTTTTAAGACCTCTAATATTTTCTAGCTTGATTTGTCTAACACCTCATTATATCTATTACTTATTCCTCCTTCTGTAGTTTAAGATGCCTGAGAGGGTTCAGTATGCAGCATAAAAACTCAATAACTGTTAATTGACTGGTTGAATAGTTTAGTGCATTTTTCTAAAGTAGAAACTAAGAAGTGGGAGTAAACTGGACAGCTTTGGTGCCTGCATTGTTATTGTCTTGTTTTCTTTTTAAATTAAAAAGTATTATGACATCTCTAAATAAATTTCTACTACAAACAATAGTATAATAAAGTTCAGGATAAATGATATTTAGTTCTAAATAAATGTGTCATTTATCAGTATATTTCTATTATATTTAATATTACTTGTTCAACCAGTCACTGATTAATAGGTCATATTTGAAAGGATTCCAACGGGATATACTCAAAGCTGTATTTTTTAGCACTTCTTTAATATTTTAAAATTATTTTCCTAATGTTAAATTCCAATTTTACCATAAATTGGTTATTCTTATACATTCTTATGTCCAAAAACCTTTAAGAGTAACAAATTAACAGGTTGAAATGACAGTGACCTATGAAATGGAAAGGAACTGGTAATTTGGAAAAGAAAAATAGCAACCTATAAACTAAAATGCAATGCATAACAGAGAAACATTTAATGAGGACTATGGAAACTATTGCCTTCTGAATTTAATAACGTATAATGCATGAAGAAAACTTTTCTATCATGTCTTTTTAAAAATTGAGATATACATTTTACTTATCTGACATAAATTTTAAACCCAATTGTTAATAATAATAAAAAATAGGAGAATTATACAGCTATACTGTACTTTTTCTTCCTTTTTTTCTGAAACAGCATCTAAAGTTCCACTCCCTGACAGGGTATATGAGATTTTCAGTTTCCTGGCAGATGTACTGTCCTGAGGCAAGGCCCACAGAATTGACAAATCTTCTCCCCTAGGCCCTGGTTTTCTTATTTCAGAAATACATCCCAAAGACTGTGAACTCACAACAGTGGTAACATCTGTGGATATCCTTGAATGCTTCAAAGTATCAAAAATCACAATGAAGTGGCTATTTAAAATAATTTACCAATATGAAATCTAATAAAAAATATAAGTATAGCAGAACAATGTTAATGAAGTACTTAAGAAAATAATATAAGAAAACAGCATCTCTTTTATCAATGTAAATTTTGTATCATTTTTATTTCTAATTTTAATCACTGAGTACACATAATTTCTTAAGTAATACAAGTATTTGCCTATGAAATATTTCATAATACATAAATTGACATTGGGGAAAAAAGAGACTTACTAAGGACCCACTCATTCTTGTAGTGAAACGTATCAAAGAACACCCTAAATGTTCATAATTTGGAGTGATTTTAGCCACAGTATAAATGTGGTATATATATATACCATAAAATACTACCCAGTCATAAAAAAATGAAATCCTGTCATTAGTTACCTCATGAATAAACTATCATGTTCAGTGAAAAAAGCTAGATGCAAAAGAACACCACATGATCTCACTCATTTTTGGAATTTAAACAATCATATCTCATAAAAGCATAGAATAGAATAATGGCTAACCAAAGTTGAAGTGGGCTCTAAAGAAGGAATGATAGTGAGAGATTGGTCAAAATTATAGCTAGATAGGAGGAATAAATTCTGCATTCTATATCACAATAAGATGACTATAGTAAAGAATATTATCATGGGTATTTCAAAATAATTAGAAGAGAGGATTTTGAAGGTTCTATCCACAAATAACAAATAAATATTGAGATGATGGATATGCTTAATACTATGATGTGATTATTAAACAATGTATATTTGTATCAAAACATTACACTGAATCCCATAAATATGTGCAAGTATTATGTGTCAATTACACATGTAAATGTAAATAAAAATAAGTAGGGCTAGAGAATTTGCTGAACACAAAGCAAGAACAAAGACTTCTCAAAGATTGTCTAATAAAACATATCAGAGGAACTAGCTCATATCAATTGTTGCCAAAATCCCTGTAGTTTTCCAAATGCAGAAACTGACTAGCTTCTAATTTTTTATTTTTTCAACACTTTAATCAGGAGGAGACTTTTCCTGAACATGAGGTATACTTACTGAATGCCAGAGTGCATATCAAACGTCAAATGACATAGTATCCTTCCCTTGAGCCAGTGATTGGCAAGCAAGTAATAATTAGAGGTATCAGGATGAGTTCAGAGGAGAGAATTTGCTATCCCTTCTGTTTATTTTCCAAAAGTAAATACATATATATACACACATACACATACACACAAACACACATATATATATGCATATATATCTATATATGCACATGTATATATGTATGAATACATGCCCAAGAAGTTATATTGTAATAAAGTCTTACTCTTGAATAAGAGGTCAAGAAGGAAATACAGTGCTTTGCTCTGCTGTTGATAATCCCATCTTAAATAAAGAGACTTTCATAATGTTTCTTCATGTTGTATTATATTTAACACAAAAAATAGATGAATAAATAAACAAAATCACATGTTAATTACGGGGAATTTGAATAAAAGGTTCTTCTTGTAGGGATAATTATTCTGTCATCATAATTTTGTAAGGAATTAAATGGATTTCATTTTTAGGCTCCTTAGAAAGCCAAAACTAGAAAAAACTTTTGTCTTATTAAAAGTCTGGTAATAACAAAGGGAAGTTGAAGTTGCAGACATGTAAATTCCAGTGCATATGTCTTTGTACTTCCTTAACCAGTTTCATTCTTGATGAAATGTGTGTGCTAGTATCTGTTCTAGTATCTAGTGTCTAGTATCTGTTCTACCTACACTTGTTCTAGAGTGAATCAAATGGTAGTAGAGTTCAGAAAACATGTAATCAGTGTTTCACTGTTTCAGTGGACTATGTAACTTGAGAAAACAATGGGAGACAATTCAGAATCTTCATATAAATTCCAATACATTTATAATTTAAAAATATATATCTAAAATCATAGCAAACACATCCCCAATGAAGGCATATATAAAATGATAAACATCAATAAATTTCTGTTATAAATACAGCTACCTTTATTTATAATCCACAACATATTGCATTCTCATTATACATGGAAAGCTTATATTGGATGCTACTTTTATTCTTTGACATCAAAGTTATACTAACATTTTACTGTACTTGTTTTTGCACAAAGAAATCTATGACAATTTATTACCTCCTTTAAACTATGTTTTTTTTTCTGATGGTCTGTGTTAGAAAACTTAATCAATTTATGTTCAGGTTTGACCAACACTTGGACATCTGTTTTTGTCATAGATGGGGAAAGATAAAACCAACAAATATATACCTCAGTGTTTTAACAAGCCAATCTTGATGATCTGGTTTTGGTATTTCTGTAATTATATTGGATTTCTTTTTTCCTGGATTCAAACTGTATTCTCTTTAATGCTGTGCTTCCCTTGCCCTATACCCTAGTTACTGGGTTTCTTCTCTTCCCTACTTTGCTTTGTGTCCTCTCTGTAACTGAGTGTATTAGTGCCTAATTCATACATCCAATCATTATATCTCCTTTATGCCTTGTGGCTGTGATATAAATAATGAAAATGAAAACTATTTATTAATTTTCTAAAGATGGGTATCTATGTATATATGTTTTATATTATGTATTTTCTATAATACCCTTCACAATACCATGCTGTAGGTATTGTTGTTTCCATTCTATACACTTAGTAATTGAAATATATATGTATTAAAAGGCTTAGCTGTTTCACTCACTGATAACTAATTGGTAAGGAAAGTTTCTCACCAATTTTTAAAAGCACTTTCCTCAATATCAAAGTAAAAAAAAAATGTAAACTCTTATACCATTAGCATTATGCACATGGACTCAAAATTTATCTGTCTCTCTGTGATTTGTCACTGTCACTAGTTTGTAGGTTTATCTTTAGCACTACGTCTGGTTAATTGGTTGAAATAACCTATAATTCTGGGTCACAAAACTTTATTCATTTATTTAATTTTTTATTATTTTTTATTTTGAGATAATTGTAGATTCACACGCGTTGTAAGAAACAATACAGAGAAATGCAAAATGCCCTTTACCCAATTTTCCCCAACAGTAACATTTTTTGGAACCGAATAGTACAATATCACAACCAGGAAATTGGCATTGATATAATTCACCAAACGTATTCAGATTTCACCAGTTTTATTTGCATTTGTGGGTGTATATGTGGGTATTCAGTTCTGAGCAATTTTATCACAGGTGTAGATTTGTGTCACTGCCTTCACAGTCAAAATACAAGACAGTTCTCTTACAATAATCCCTTACGCTACCCTTTAGTAACCATGGCCACCTCCTAACTTCCTAAACTTGGTAACCACTCATCTCTTCTCCATCTCTACAATTTTATCATTTCAAGAATATTATATAAATGTAGCCTTCTGAGGTTGGCCTTTTTCAGACATCATTTCCTTTGGATCCATTTGTGTTTTTACGTCCCTCAATAATACATTCCTTTTTATTGTTGAGTAGTATTGCTTGGTATAAATGTAAAAATGTGCCACAATTTTTAAAAATTGCTTTTAATATGGTAGGTTTGGATTGTCTTCAGTTTTTGGATAGTATAAATGAAGCTACTGTAAACATTCTGTTACTTTTTTTTATGATCATACATTTCATTTCTCTGGACTAAATGTACAGTCAATGTGTTGTATGAAATCCACACCTCTATTTGTGTAAGAAGCTTTCATACTCTTTCCTAGAGGCTGTATTATTTTACATTCTTAATCAAAGTATATTAGTAGCTGTTTCTTTGCATTTTTGACATCATTTCATAAGTGATATTATTATTCTTTTTAAATTTGGGGTATTGTTATACGTGACTAGTAGTATTAGTTCCTTCTCACACTGCTTTAAATAACTACCTGAGACTGGGTAATTTATGAGGAAAAAAGGTTTAATTGACTCACAGTTCTGCTGGATGTACAGAAAGCATGGCTTGGGAGGCCTCAGAATACTTTCAATTATGGCAGAAGGAAAAGGGGAAGCAAGCACTTCTCTGGTATCAATTTTTTTGTATTTGATTATTCTCACAGTGCTAGAAAGAGCTACCTGAGATTGGGTAATTTATGAAGAAAAAAAAGTTTAATTGACTCACATTTCTACAGGCTGTAGAAGAAGTATGACTGAGGAGGCCTCAAAAAACTTATAATCATGGTAGAAGGCAAAGGGGAAGCAAGCACTGTCTTCACATGGTGGCAGGAGAGAGAGAGAGAGCGAGAGCAAAGGAGGAAGTGCTACACACTTTCAAACCATCAAATCTTGTGACAACTCACTCACTATCATGAGAACAGCATGGGGAACATCCACCCTCATGATCCAGTCACCTCCCATTATGTTCCTCCCCCAACTCTGGGAATTGCAATTCAATATGAGATTAGGGTAGGGACACAGAGCGAAACCATATCACTAGTGATATCTCATGATGGTTGTGTTTTTCTGTCCTTTACTAGCTAATGATATTAAATATTGTTTAATTAATCTGCCCATGTCTTTTTTTCTAATTGTTTATTTCACCTTACGAATTTTCATAGCTCTTTAAATATTTAAAACATAAGTTATTTGTCACATCAGTGGTTTGAAATTATTTTTTCCCACTGTGTATCTTGAGACAATAGAATCTAATGCTTTGTTTAGGTTTATATGATAGAATTCCATGACAGTTTAGCAATGCATAGGAAGAAAACAGGGAAGAGACTTTAAAAACCCTTGTTCTCTATGTATTTGTTATTCTTACTCTAGATTCTAAACATAGTCCAGATTTTGAGCATGCATACTTTCTTTGCTTCTCATCTCTTACAATCTGTTCAATTGGAACAATGTATACAAACCAATCTTGTAATTTATCACCCAGAATAATAGACTTTGATAGTATTACTATGGTTCTAACTATAGGCTCTTGTTATCAACCCTTGGAAAGTCATTTCAAAAACTGTCATATTGAACATCTTAATAGAAAATCACTTATACAGATTTAACCAATGTAATCCAAAATAATTTATAGATGATTTTTAAGGTCATTAACACTTGTAAAACATACGGATATATTGTTATTTAATGTTGGATGTTATTTGCTATACTCTTGTGACACATTTCTGCCAGTTTTTATGATAGAATTGTATTTGGGCTAAGTTGTTACAGAATTTATTTTAAAGAGTCTATTTTTCTTTTTTGTGTGACTAAACAACACAATAAAAGAAAGCCCAACATATTGTGCCTTCCTTCTCAGCTACAGCCAGAAGTATTCTTAAATTTGAGCCTGAGTTGATGGTCTAATGTTAATATTTTCAGAATTGTGCAGTTATGCTTCTCCTAGAAAGAGGAAGACTCTATGACATGTAATACATACGAGTCATTTCCTAAATCTGAGCCCTTATTTGTAGGAGTGATGGAAAAAAAAAAAAAATTCCATAATGTTCCCCTCCCTAATTATTAAGAGAACACCAAATATTTACTTTGAGCTTGATTCAAACAATCTGTTTATATATGCTTTCAAAATTGATTGATGACCACATATGTATGATGGTAATAAATCTAAACTTTTTTTTTTTCTGGAAATAAAATCTTGATCTTCACAGGCAAGGCTAACTACTTAGTGAAATTGTCACCTTTTAGTGAAAAGATAGAGGAAATGAGGACAATCTTTACTACACATTTCTTCCTCTCTATCCTCTTTATTTTTTCCTGCTAATGAGCAGACTGTATTTGTTTTTAATGTGTCATTTTGCCTGCATAGAAAGAATGACAGACAGTAATTTGGAGGCCAGCTGTGAGGTCAGGGTAAAAATGTCCTTCAATATGTGTCCCCCTTACGACCATTCTCCAGTTGCTTCCTTACTATGAAGGTACCAGCCATTAGTTCACATTGTGTAACATAGGCTAGGCAATCAAGTCTTGTACCTGGATAATACTTTCTGGGGCAAACTTCTCAATCCAGGCACATTAATTTTTGTTGGCTTGAATAGAGAGATCATGGTTCAAAACAAAGAAAGATTTACCTAAGCTTCTGATGTGAAAAATGACACAGTTCTGCTCAAAGGTTTTGCTCCTTCAATTCAACTGAGAAGTCCATTCCTTTTAAATAAATAAATAAGCATATGTGAATTTTTTCTTCTATTCTTAAGCAATAGATAAAGATAAATAAAAAATTATAATTGAAGTCAGAAGCATTTCTGTTTAAATGTATGTTTATAGAAATCTGATATTAAGATATTGTTGTTAGCAGTGATGATCTCTTCAAAATGGAATATTTAGCACTTCATTAACGTGAATTTTTACAGTGAGGTAAATGTTAGTTTTAATTATGTATGTAAAAGTGAAAAAGATAGAAAATTTATATTTTGGAATATGAACTTCAAGCTTCATTCTTTAGCTAAGTGTTTTTTAACATTTCAAATATTTGCCAAACTCTGGGAAAGAAAATTTGGTATGAAATGCTCCCCAAAGACTTAATCCACAGGTTATTCTTAAAGCACATTTAATTTTAAGAGCAAATTCATGTGAGAGGATTCAGTCAACTAAAATATAATTTAAATTACAGAACAAGTATATTATTCCTAAGAGGTGTTTTATTCATTTTAAATTTCAGAAGATGAGGTTAATTAAATCATGTTCCTTTAACTGGTTTAGTGGTAAACTAAATGTAAAATGCTTTACATATAATAACCACAACAAAATGAATTTAGAATATTTTTACAAATGTTTGTGTGGTGTACCTGCAGACAAATTGGATGAGACATTTAAAATCACCTCTATTTTAATCCATGTCAGATTCCCATCATTTTAAATTTTCTGGAAGACAGTGAAACGTATTAAAATTTTTGAACAACATCAAAGTAGTTACAGAACCCCTGAAATTAAGGCAGGCCATCTGGATCCCGTTTTGAGCTTTATTTGGCCTGCAAAGATAGGTTATTTATTTTTCTAGTTTACTGAAGATTAGAAGTTGCAGTTAGATTAGAAGCAACAAACTAGACGTGGGAGGAGGTAGTGAGTGGGGGTGGTTAGAGGTATTCTGACAGCATTGAGAAGTTACAGCTGACAGTCTGACATTGAGGGATACAGAAACTCCCAAGCATATGCAGAATGTGCTGTGGTTTTAGCAGAGAACAAGAATGGAGATACATAATGATGGTGATGAGTCATCAAGAAAACGACTACATTATGTGCTGTGTCCTCTGTTAGGGAAGGAAGTAAAATGTACTCTGTGCTTTTCGGAAGAATTTCTATCAAAACAAACAAAAAAAAAGTGAAAATGAATCATCAGCACCCGATGGAACAAACTTCATTTATCTAGAATGTTCAGACCTATAAAATGTGGCTTCATGATAAAATCACTCTGACTCTCCTAGGGTTTTATCCTGGCACAAATTGAGATTGTAAAACTATGCAAGTCCTAATCTACCAAAAATCTGGTTTGGAATTAAAGTTTCATTCTTTAGTTAAGTGTTTGACTTTGGACAATGGACCCTATTTGAAGCTGAGTGTTCGTATATCTGTAAATGTCAGTTTTGCTTTTGTCATGAGGTTTCATTGCAAACCAAACGGGAATATGGAATTGAAAGTGAAGTCACATATGATAAAAGAGTATTATTAATAATCCTTCTAAGCCTCTTCTGTTGATAACTGAGAGAATTTGGGATTTTGGAGTAATTTTTTTTTTTAAAGAACAAGATCTAAAAAGCTTGCTGAATTTGATACTTTATTTTCTAAGGCTCTTACTTGGATATCATGTAAAGTACCAGTTGGACTCCAGGTCGGATACCCATCGCCTTAAACACTCTGAAAGATAATAGAACATGTGCAAACGTACACAGCCTCAGAGGAACTTAAACAGAACCACAGAATCTCTGAAATTAAGAGACCTTCAAGCTCTCTCTCTGAGCTCTGTTGGATTCTAAATCTTAAAAAGCTGGTTTATCTGTTTTCTATCTTATTGCAGATTAGAAGTCACAAACCAGTAGTGGGAGGAGGCAGGGAGGGGCAGTTGCTAAACACATTCTGATGGCATTGAGAAGTTACAGCTGAAGCCTGACATTGAACAACACAAAAACTGCTTCAAACTCACACGTTACCATATGGAGGAGATAAAAAAGAATTGGAACCACACATAATTTCCAAGGATACCTCAATTCATCTCATTCCTTTAACATGACTTCCTTGTGAAATTTTTCAGTGTTTACTTTAAGCATTGAGATTGGGATAGCCCAGTGGATGAGGACTTCATATAGAGGCAAGTTGAAGGCAAATAGGAACTGAACTTACATTTAAAGATCATGGAATGGAGATTGAGTCCTGTGACTGATGTGCAAAGGCCAGTCATAACAACTTTGGTTGAGAAAGCTGGGAGACTGGTAGGATATTCTAAAATTTGCAGGTGGGACATACACATATAACTAGTGAGAAAGAAGTCACTTAAATAAGTGATTCTCCTTGCATTTGGAGTTTTTTGTTGCTATCATTACCATCACTTTTGTTTTTCCTATTTTGAGGGTACTAAAAAAATTATGTTCTTGAAAATTAAATCTGAGTTACATAAGTGTAGTGAGATGCCAAAGGGAGGATTTGCACTTCATATTCCCACTTAAACTGGTATCAGTGCTCTTCAGTAGAACTGTCTGCAGTGAAGTAAATTCTGTATCTGTGTTGTCCACTAATACATGTAGCTATATTAGCCACATGTAGCTACTGGGCATCTCAAATATGCCTAGTATGATTAAGGAAGCAATTTTTAATCTTCAGTTAATATTGTTTCATTTACATTTAAATTAAGTGGCCGGGCGTCACTTGTATTTATGCTTTTGGACAATACTGGTCATCATGATTTTTAAACATCAAAACAATTCAAATCAATGGAAAGGTGTTAGGATCCCAAAACTCATAAGATAGTCTTTGTGTAAACGTATTCAATGTAAAAATCTCACAAAAATCTGAGAGGCTATTTATTGAAGCTGAATGTAAGGAAAATGGTACCAAATACTGCAAAAGTAGTTCTCTCCTCATTTTGATGCCTGCCCCGAAACTGAGTAATATTATCAGGGCACCAGGGGAATCACTGAGGCAGCAATGTTGATGTTTATGCAAGAGAAAGATCTACTGGGATTTAGAATGAAAACATTTTTTTCCTCAAGATAAAGGCAGCACAGAAAAAAATTTTTAGAAAGTAAGTGATCTCAGGAAGAACATTATTTATTTTAATAATAAACTTTATTATCTCAGGCAGGTATAGCTGATGTTGGAGCAAGGTAATAAAGAATTCCTTTCAGAGACAAAAATAGAAAATCAAGTCTCTGTTATTCCTTCTAGAATTAAATAAAGCATGAGAATAGATGTTTAATTAAGTTTAAAAGAATACTTTTTAATAAAAAGTATCAAAATATTAGACTTAATATTTATAAATTTAATTTGCAATAATTATAAATATGTAAATTTATATATTTCTTCAGTTTACTAAATGCATATAAATGAAATTACTTATTTTTTTTACTATAATTTGCTTTGTTTGCTTATATTAAGTATTATAACATGGCAGCAATTTAAAGAACCATTACTTCTAATGGTGAAAACCACAATTACTTATGCACAAAGCTAACAGTAACAAAACTGTGTAATATTAAAGATAGAATTATTTAAATCAAAAGTGAGTTCCTCTATAAATCATGACATGATGGCATCCTGAAATAAATCCTTTAAGTTGACTCACTATGGTTTCTGATTTTTTATAGTGTCTTATGAAGGATGATGGATGCAGTAGTCCTGTGCCCAAGAAACTAAGATTATTATTATTTTTTAAAGAAGATTAGTCAAGAGCAGTAGTGAGAAGGGGGAGAGTGTGGAACAAAAAGTTTGAACGGTAATAGCCTGAGTAATCAATTGAGATAACTCACTACCTCCAAATCAAATATGCTAAGATTTAAAGGCAAGTCTATCAATATTTATATTAATAAATAAATACATAGGTTGTGAAACAGATCTTTAGATAAATCACAATTTTGCTTCTCAAAATTAATGACCATTTATAAATGTGCATTATATATATACATGTATATTAGATATATTACATATAATTTATGATATATAATATACACATAATATATCATGTACATATATTACATTCTATTATATCTACATATGTGTATATATGCATATAAATATACACATATGTGCTCACATATATATATTTGTAAATGCAGATATATGTGTGTATATCTGTATATGTATATGTATATGTATATAGATATACACACATATACATATGTATGTGCACATATGTGTATATAGTAGAAAATCTTAGGGTCAGAAAATGACTTTTTTCTATAACTTAAAAAGATTTAAAATTAAATGCATGAATAAATGCTTATAAACTAAAAACAAAGGTAGAGAGGGTAATAGTGAGAAATCTCAAAAGACACAACTAATCCCTGTAATCACATTGATTGAAAAGAATGCCCTATAAGTCATGTATATTTGAATTATGTCAGCTTTCAAATTGATGATTTCTCAACCTAGATTTTTAATATAATTACATCATACTAAGTTTAAGAACATAGCAGGAAGTCTATGAAAACTGGAACAAATTCTACTTGTTTTGCATTTTTGAAACCATAATATGCATGATGTGAAGTAAAATTTAGATACTTTTGCTGCAGACATATTAGTTTCTATTTTTGAAGAAAATTTATAAGGAAACAAAGAGACTTAAGAGACGTTTGAGGAGAAAACGGGCTCTGCCTCCTTTAAATTTTAACTCATCTCTAGAATACAGCTAACTAATGAACATCCTGGCTTTAATAAACTTAATATTATAATATACCAGATAAGTAAATATAAAATGTTTTTGGGGGTCAGATAAATTTGAAGGTTAAGTCAATAAACAATTGCAATTGTTCTTGTGTTATAGTCTAAATAAAATAAAACATTATATAAAATTTTTAAAATACCCTGATTTACATATATGCATGTTTTGCCTTGCAGTATTTTTTTTCTTGATATTCCATTGTTTCTTTGGATAGAAAAAAAAATATTAAATTGGAAAGCTCCAACTAAACAAATTATAAAATAAATGATCCATTTTATTTTCCTTAGCAATTTTTTATTTATTTTAACTTGTTTAATAATTACTTCTTCTTTTTCTGCATTGTTCTTTGATTCAAAATTTATGTTTTTTCTTTCTTATATTTATAAAATTTTATTAAATAATTCTATGAATATTTAGGTATTACATCATTTTATAATATCATTGTTCATTATTTCAGACACTAACCCAGAAAAGCAGTCTATTACAAGGGTTTCTCACCAATGATAAGTTTATATCTTTCATGACCATAATGGGGAAAAGTGTCCATGTAATCAATGGTAAACAGGTGAACAATTCCCATTATTTTCAATGGGCACTGTGCTGTGATTTCTTTCCCATTGAACATAAATTTACTTTTTGATCATTTTAAATGACCCAGGGAAATAATGCAAAATTGATATATTTACTTTTCCTATTGAACTTAAATTTACTTTTTGATCATTTTAAATGCCCTCGGGTAATAAGGCACAATTGATATATTTACTTTTCCTCTTGAAGTTGAATATGGATAAATTTATAAATTAAAATATGGATTATTCATTATATTTGAACAGTTAACTCTTAATTTTAAAGAGTTTTTTTCACATTAATACAATATATAGTAGAAAAAAATAAGGCAGGTGTGTTGGTTTGTTCTCACACTGCTAATAAAAACATATTAGAGACTGGGTAATTTATAAAGAAAAAGATGTTTAATGGACTCACAGTTACACATGGCTGGGGAGACCTCACAATCATAACAGAAAGCAAAGGAGTAGCAAAGTCATGTCTTACATGACAGCAGGCAAGAAAGAATGAGAGCCAAGCCAAAGGGGAAACTCTTTATAAAACCATTATATCTCGTGAGACTTATTCACTACCACATGAACACTATGGGGAAAAGCGCTCCCATGATTAAATTATCTCTCACTGAGCTTCTTTCACAACACATGGAAATTATGGGAGCTACAATTCAAGGTGAGATTTGGGTAGTGACACAGCCAAACTATACCATTCCAACCCAGTACCTCCCAAATCCCATGTCTTCACATTTCAAAACCAATCATGCCTTCCCAACAGTCTCCCAAAGGCTTAACTCATTTCAGCATTAACTCAAAAGTCCACAGTCCAAAGTCTTATGTGAGACAAGTCTCTTCTGCCTATGAACCTGTAGAATCAAAAGCAAGTTAGTTGATTCCGAGATATAATGGGGGTACAGGGATCAGATAAATACACCCATTCCAAATGAGAGAAATTGACCAATTTGGAACTGGGTAACAGGCAAGCATTGGAACGGTTTGGAAGGCTCAGAGGAAGACAGGAAAACATGGACTAAAGGCCCCATGCAAGTCCAGCATCCAGCAGGGCAGTCAAATCTTACAGTTCCATAACGCTCTCATTTGATTCTATGTCTTACATTCAGGTCATATTGATGCAAGGGATGGGCTCCCATTGTCTTGAGCAGCTCAGTACCTGTCACTTTATGGGGTACAGCCTCCCTTCCAACTAGTTTCACTGGCTGGTGTTGAGTATCTGCAGCTTTTCCATGCACATGGTGCATGCTGTTGGTGATTCTACAATTCTGGGGTCTGGAGGATGGTGGTCCTCTACTCACAGCTCCACTAGACATTGCCTCAGGGGGTACTCTGTGTGAAAGCTTCAGCCCCACATTTTCCTCCTGTATCATTCAAACAGAGGTTCTCCATGTGGGCTCCACCCCTGCAGCAAACTTCTGCCTGGACATCCAGGCATTTCCATACATCCTCTGAAATCTAGGTAGAGGTTCCCAAACTTCATTTCTTGACTTCTGTGCACCCATAGGTTCAACATCCTGTGGAAGTGCCAATGCTTGGGACTTGCACCTTTTAAAGCTATAGCCCAAGCTGTACCTTGGTTCCTTTTAGCCACGACTAGAGTAGCTGGAATGAATGATACCAAGTTCCTATGCTGCACACTGCAGGGGGGCCCTGGGCCCAGCCCCCAAAACCATTTTCTTCCTCCTAGGCCTCAAGGCCTGTGATGGGAGGGGCTGCCACAGAGGTCTCTGTCATGCCCTGGAGGTATTTTTCCCATTGTCTTGGGGATTAGCATTTGGCTCCTTGTTACTTATGCAAATTCCTGCAGCTTGAATTTCTGCTCAGAAAATAGGTTTTTCTTTTCCATCGCATTGTCAGGCTGCAAATTTATGAACTGTTATGCCCTGATTCCCTTTTAAAATTAAATGCTTCTAACAGCACCCAATTCAGCTCTTGAATGCTTTACTGCTTAGAATTTTTTTCTACCAGATACCATAAATCATCCTCTCAAGTTCCAGGTTTCATAAATCTCTAGGGCAAGAGCAAAATGTTGCCAGTTTTTTGCTAAAATATAGCAAGAGTCACCTTTACTCCAGGTGCCATGTTCCTCACCTCCTTTTGAGGTCACCTCAGCCTGGATTTCATTGTCCATATCAGGATCAGCATTTTTGGTTAAAAACATTCAATGAATCTTAGAAAGTTCCTAACTTTCCCATGTTTTCCTGTCTTCTTCTGAGCCTTCCAAACTGTTCCAACACTTGCCTGCTACCCAGTTCCAAAGTTGCTTCCACATTTTTGAGTATATTTAGAGTAGCACCCCACTCTACCAGTACCAATTTACTGTATGTGTCTGTTTTCACACTATAATAAAGACATACCCAAGACTGAGTTATTTATCAAGAAAAAGAGGTTTAATGGACTTACAGTTCCATGTGGTTGGGGAGGCCTTACAATCATGGCAGAAGGCAAAGGAGGATCAAAGTCACATTTAAAATGGCAGCAAGCAAGAAAGTGAGAGCCAAGTGAAAGGAGAAATCCCTTATAAAGTCATCAGATTTCATGAGACTTATTCAATATCACAAGAACAATATGGGGGAAACTGTTCCCATGATTCAATTATCTCCTACTGGGTGCCTCCCACAACACATAAGAATTATGGGAGCTACAATTCAACTACAGATTTGGGTGGGGACACAGGCAAACCATAGCAGCAGGATATTTAACAACTAGATATGGACACAGAGCAGATTAAACTGCATTACTTTATATTTTACAATCTTGACAATGCACTTATTTTATTACATCTTAAATCATTCACAAACAAATATCTTCTGAAGCGATTTATTACATCTAAAGTCATTTCTCAGTCAAATATCTTCTGTTTTACTTTTGGAAAAATAAATAACTAAAAATAATTATTACCAAGAAATAATTCAAGATCTCTTTATACATATAAAGTAAAATATTATTTAACATTTTTAGTTTATTACTTTATCTACTCTTTATACAAATGAGCATTAATAATATTACTTATAGTAGGCTTACCTTATTTTGTTAGTGTACTTAATTTGATAACAATTATCTCCATAAGCAAAACATTTGTGTCTTTTGACTCACAAACTATGTCTAGATATGATGCACATGTTAATGCATGGTCCTAAGCTATCATATAAAATGCTTCATTCGGTCCTAAAGTAGCCACAGTAATAAATCAGTGTACAAGTTGGGTAAGTTTCTTTACCCTGCTGTGTGCATATTCTACTGGATTTTGACAACTATTTTAGTAACAGCTTTTCATTCATGGCTTCTCAGCCTTTTCATCTGCCATCAAGCATCTATTGCTTTTATATCCATTATAGGTTATACAATCTCTTCACAAACAAAACTCAATTACAATCCTAAGTCATTTATCCATTTATCTGTTGATTGATAATTAGTTTGATTCCATATTTTGTCTATTGTGAATAGTGTAGAAATAATCATGGGAATGCAGATATCTCTTTGATACATTGGTTTTCACTCTCTTGAATATATACCCAGCAGGAGGATTGCTGGGTCATAAGTAGTTCTATTTTTAGTTTATTGAGAACTTCCATACTGTTCTCTTTAGTGGTCATGTGGTACATATACACAATGGAATATTATTCAGTTATAAGATAATAAAAGTATGTCATTTGCAAAATCATAGGTAGAACTGGGGGACATTGCATGTTTTCACTCATATGTAGGAGGGAAAAAAAGAAAATTGAACACATGAAGATAGTAGAATGATAATTCTCAGAAGATAGGAAGGGTAATGAGGAGGGGGAAATAATGAGGGGATGGTTAATGGGTGCAAAAATACAGTTAGAAATAATAAGATCTAGTTTTTGGTAACACAATAGGGTGACAGTCATTAACATTAAATTATTTCGTATGTCAAAACAATTGAAAGATTGAAACTGAAGTGTTGCTAATAAGAGGAAAAAATAATTTGAGGTGATGGATACCCCAATTACCCTGAATTGATCATTACACAGTGTATGTTTACATCAAATATCACACATATACCATAAATAGGTACTATTATGTGTCTGTAATAATTATAAATAAAAACATAAAATAAAATGAAATAAAATCTCAAGTCAAGTCATTCTACTTGGAAGAGGATCCACAAGAAGAGAAGCTAAGAGCATATATGACCATATGAGTAAAATATTTATTTGTTCATTATCACAGGTATTAATTCAGCTAATATTTATTTCGATTATACTTTGTGCTGAACATTCTTCTATCCATTGGTGAATAAATCAGTGTCAGTTAAGTCTCTTTATCTTACAGTGTGTATATTATAGTATATCTATACCACCACTATAGTACAGTTTTCATTCACAGATGTCCCACAGTCATAATTTCATATTTTATAGTTTCCTACAACTTGTATATATGTTGCTCCCACAGTGTGTGTATATATCTGTATTTAGATATACATAAACACACACACACACACACACACACACATATATATATATATTTGTGTTTATAAATGTGTGTGGACATCAATATATCTATATTTCTATCCTTCCATCTATATAACCTCCCTCACTTCTGAATTGTAAATACAATTCAGTTCCAAACATTTCACTTACAAGGGACTCAATTTAGAATTTTTTAAAAATGAGAAAACGCAAATCACAAAACATCTATTTTTAGTTTCTTTTTAAAAAATTATGAATATGTAACAGTTGCCTATATTGGGTACATGTGATGTTATGATACAAGCATATTATGTGTAATTATTAAACCATGGTGATAAAGATATCTATCACCTATAACATTTATCATTCCTTTGTGTTAGAAACATTCCAATTTTTATTTTTTAGTTATTTTAAAACATACAATAAATGACTTCTAACTATTGTTACTCTATTGTACTACTGAACACTAAATCTTATTCTTTCTGTCCAACTGGTGGGTCAGTTCAGTAGTTTGGTTTTAATTCTTCTCAGAGAAAAGAACAGGCAAGAATATTTTCAGTTCCTAAAATTTATGATAGCTAGTTAGCTAGATACGGGTATCCAGATAGATACAGATGAAAAGAAAGTTTTGTTTACTCTGTTTAAAATTGGTACAGTAGATTCCACTGTGTTGTCTGAAAAAAACAGCTAACATTTTAATTGGTTTAAGAATTGGAGTATTCACAATAGCAAAGACTTGGAATCAACCCAAATGTCCATCTGTGACAGACTGGATTAAGAAAATGTGGCACATATACACCATGGAATACTATGCAGCCATAAAAAAGGATGAGTTTGCGTCCTTTGTAGGGACATGGATGCAGCTGGAAACCATCATTCTTAGCAAACTATCACAAGAAGAGAAAACCAAACACCGCATGTTCTCACTCATAGGTGGGAACTGAACAATGAGATCACTTGGACTCGGGAAGGGGAACATCACACACTGGGGCTTATCATGGGGAGGGGGGAGGGGGGAGGGATTGCATTTGGGAGGTATACCTGATATAAATGATGAATTGAGGGGTGCTGACGAGTTGATGGGTGCAGCACACCAACATGGCACAAGTATACATATGTAACAAACCTGCACGTTATGCACATGTACCCTAGAACTTAAAGTATAATAATAATAAAAAAGAAGAATTGGAGTATTATACTAGGTTCTACAAAATAGCCATGGCTTAGTTAAAAGGGTGGAGAATTTTCATATGAACTCAGCTACTTCATTTTGTAAAGCTGATAAACTGAGTTTCCTAGTGGCAACATGTTTGTTGCAGCTGTCATGTTCTGTATGTTGACCAGTCAGAGTGCCAACCAATGCTATAGCAATGCCAGAAATTATAAAGCCTAAATATTGGTATAATTTGGCTCCATGTCATCAGATTCAACAAAATCCAGTAAGAGACAGTAAACCAATTGAACTAATCTAAAAACAGAGATGGAATGAAATACAGTTTAGTAAATGGAGAGATTTACTATGTTCCCAATTAGAAACCACAAAAGGTCAAAAAAAAAAATTGCTTTTTTATGTAAAGTGAAAAGGCCTGGGAGCTGCAACCTAAGCAGAAGGTCAAACTAGTACCTGCAACACAAATGTGATGAGCTTGTTGACAAAGGAAATGAGTCTATTGGAAAAGATAATTTAACTGGTTTGGTTTCACACACAGGTTCATTATTTAATAAAGTTCCAGCCTAGTAGCCACTAAGTTGAGGAAAAGGGACATAGATTCAGCTTAGAGGCCTGTAAGTAAAGTATTATTGTCTTCAGCCTTACAAACTATATGCAGAGAGTACTAAGTGGTGAGATTATCTGGAATAAAATAAACTGGGAGCCTTATAAGTTTTTGCTAAAACAGCACTACCAAAAACCCTAAAACCTATCTTGAAACTATCTGTACATATCAAATTCTTAAAAGAATGCTTAGAATGCCCAAGTTTAATCTTTAAGATCTCAATTACTAAAGCTGTGCAGACTCTAAAAATGATGTACTTTTTCTGTCCACCTCATGGTCATGAAAGATAATGAGTAAAGAGTAGCTTTCTCGATAGTAATGCTATGCAAGAAGCATGTTTCACTGCAAGAGTATGGGACTGAAATTTTACTTATGAGAGACATTACCTAGAATATTTTCTCTTTTCCTCTTTCCTAAATTGGATATTTTACCCCTAGTATTCTATTATATCTTCACAGCATGTATTACATATAGATTATTGTGTATACTAGTGACAAATAACTTGGTTTTTTAAATACAAGATCAGCAGTCGCCAGATTTGAACTTGACTGAAAAACTTGAACATCACTCAGATATCCTTGACCTTGACTATGGAGTCAAATACTGAACTTGATAGGAAAATTATGTTTATCTTTCTTAGAAAGGCGGCGAGTGTGTGTCATGCATAGAAAAAAAAAAATGGTATAAATTTTGTGGAAACCGAAGGGGTGGACTCTGAGAAAAACAAAACAAAACTGTCAATATCTATTTTTTTTAATTTTATTTTTTATTTTTATTATACTTTAAGTTCTAGGGTACATGTGCATAACATGCAGGTTTGTTACATATGTATACTTGTGCCATGTTGGTGTGCTG
>NW_012117766.1:383993-438009 GCF_000951035.1 Colobus angolensis palliatus
CCCCCCATAAAGTGGTCAAAGGATATGAACAGACACTTCTCAAAAGAAGACATTTATGTGGCCAACAAATATATTTTAAAAAGCTCATCATCACTGGTCGTCAGAGAAATGCAAATCAAAATCACAATGAGATACCACCTCATGCCAGTTAAAATAGCAATCATTAAAAAGGCAGGAAACAACAGATGCTGGAGAGGATATGAAGGAATAGGAATACTTTTACATTTCTGATGGGAGTGTAAATTAGTTTAGCCATTGTGGATGACAGTGTGGTGATTCATCAAGGACCTAGTACCAGAAATACCATTTGACCCAGTAATCCCATTACTGGGTATATACCCAAAGGCTTATAAATCATTCTACTATAAAGACACATGCACTCCTATGTTTAGCATTATTCACAATAGCAATGAGTTGGAACCAACAAAAATGCCCATCGATGGTAGACTGAATAAAGAAAATGTGGGACATATACACCATGGAATACTATGAAGCTATAAAAAAGGGTAAGTTCATGTCCTTTGCAGAGACATGGATGAAGGTGGAAACCATCATTCTCAGCAAACTAACAGGACCAGAAAACTAAACAGCACACGTTCTCACTCAAGTGGGAGCTGAACAATGAGAACACATGGACACAAGAAGGATAATATCACACACTGGGGCCTATCAGGGGCTAGGGGGCTAGGGGAGGGATTGCACAAGGAGACTGCACTAGGGATTGCATCTACCTAATGTAGATGACGGGTAGATGAATGCAGCAAACCACCATGGCACATGTATACATACGTAACAAATCTGCACGTTCTGAACGTATACTTCAGAACTTAAATAATAATAATAGTAATAATAATAATAATAATAATGAGATTATATCCAGACACCGTTACCCAAAATGAAATTGTGTCTTAACTGATAGAAGCTGCAAACACTAGATTTATAAATGAGATGATTTCAGCTAGAACTAAGAGAAATACTTTTGCAAAAGACAGAATACTTGTCTATAAGGTAAATAAAGTCCCACTGAGGTGCTAAAATCTGAGCTGAGTAGCAACTAAGGAGGATGATATGTGAAGATCTCTGAAGGAAAAAAAAATTGCAGGCAGAGGAAAATACAAGAGCGAAGAGCTTGAGTCAGGAAGCGTTTGCAAATAATTGAAAGGCCAGAGGAACAGGAAGATATGTGTTATGGGAGAGTAGCAGAGAATTAAATGAGAAAGACTGGCAGTTGGCTAACCATGAAGAATTATAAAATTTTATATTATTTTCAAGAGAGATTTGAAGCCATGGGGGTAGTTTCAGTAAAGTGATGGCATAATTAATTTATAATTATCACTTTCACTGCTCTGTAGAAAATGAATTTTAGGTGCTTAACAGTTGAAACACATAGACAAATAAAAATTATTATGGGACTCTAGGAGAGAAATGATAGTTGTTTGTTTTAATGGTAGAAATAATGGAAATCATAAAAATGCTCAAGTCAGGATACCTTGTGTGATGAGAGGTACATACTCTAGTAATTTAATGGGAGGATGAAGTATTTGTGAGGGGACGAAAAGAACAAGGTTATTGTATTTGTTATTGTGTTGATGGTAGCTTTAGTGATGGTAAGGATGATGAGTTAATGGTCCCAGTGACATATACTGGATTTGAATATTATTATAATAGAATCTATTGGAATTTAAAAAATAAACCTAAAAAAAAAAACACCAACAAGGTATACAAGAAAACATAAAACTTGCTAATTTTAAATATGTGAATACCTCCAGATAAACACTACTAAATAAAGAAAGAGCAACAATGTCTTTTCATTCTCATGAATCTACATACCTAAATTATGCACTATTCTGATTTCTCTCACCATACATTAGCTTTACATTTTTTGAATTTATAGGTAATATGAATTATCTGACATGCATTATTTTTGTGGGTACTTGATCATTTTGGCACACATTATGTTTACAAAATTTATCCAGTTTTATGACAAACAGTAGTTTGTTCCCATTACTGTTTGATATTTCATTGTATTAATAACAAATTTTATTTATCCATTCTATTTTTTTTGAATATTTGGACTGTTTCAGCTTCCATTTTAATATAATTGTGTGTGTCTTTTGATGTATAAGGTATGCATTTCTTTGGAGTATAGACATAGATTTAAAATTTCTGAATAATTTTAAATCTGTGCATGTTTTCACTTTTAGTAATTCAAATTTTTTTTTTTTATTATTATATTGTATGACTCCTAGTGGCTTATGAGAGTTACTGTTGCTTCATATCCATGTCAACAGTTGGTATTATGGGTTGTTAATTTTAGATGTTGTGATAGGTGTTTAGTGTTATCTTTTCATAATTTTAATTTATATTTTCTGTCTTTTTTTTTTTTTGGCACATTCAGCAAGCACATATTTATTGGGAATGAGTGAGGAAGGTCTGAAAGCATATGGTGTGATCATATAGATGGTTGAGGGCCCTAGATTTTCTTGTAGGTTTGCTTTCACATGGAGTTGGGTTTTGGGCTCAGGGTCATCAGATTCCAAAGCCATGCTCTGACTCCTATACTGTGTTACCTGTCCAAAATAAATGATGATAGGCTGTTAATTGATGTATTACGCAGGGCCATGAAAATTTGTAAAGAAGTTCCACTATAAACAATTAATGAGGTTGTGAAGATTTTAGAAGCTTTTTGCCTATTTAAACATCCTTCTGCTGTTTAAATTTTGCACATTTTTACGTTAGGTTGTTTATCTTTTTCTAATCTGTTTAATGTGGGTCATGGGTCCTTTGCTATATAAATCGAGATCTATAATCCAGATCTATATTATTTTTTCTTTCTATAAATCTACGTATAATCCATGGCTTGCTTTTTCAATCTTTGACGATGTCTTTTTGTGACTAAAAAGCCTTAAACTTAATATAGAACAGTATACGATTATGTTAAATCGTATGTTAAAAGGTGTGATTAGAGTTTTATATCTTGTTCTAGAAAACTTTGCCTATCTTAGATCGTGAAGATATCCTCCTCTATTTTCTTCTAAATAACTTTGTTTTATACACTGAAATTTATTCTTATGCATGTTTTGATGCATAAGATATATAATGCATATATACGTATAAAATCTATAATTTACTCAAAACCATTTGTTTCCTCACTAAAATGGTGTTTCAGTGTTGTCATTAATTTAGTAGTGCTAATTTTTAAGTTCTATTTCTATACTTAATTCTGTGTCTTTGGTCTATTTTCTATGCTTGTACAAATTTCTAATTTATTACAATTCTGTAACAAATATTTATATCTGGTATTGTATATCACCTAAGTTCCTTCTTTGCATTCAAAATTGTCTTCACTATCTTGGCTGTTTACTTTTACTTATAAATTCTAAAATCATACTGTCAATTTTTTACTAAAATATTCAAATGACTATAAGATTTTCTATTTCTTCTTTAAGTTTTGTCAATTTTGTTTAATTTTAATATATACATATATTATTCATATTATATTATGGATTACATGTTTATTTTTTATAAACTATTTGACCATTATAAAATATATTTATTTCTAGTAATTGTTTGTCTTGCCTTAGTATTCTTTTCTTTGTATATTCATAGTATATCTTCTTTGTCATTTTTTCTTCATATTGTCTGTGTTCTCATATAGATTTACATCTCATTAAATCATATTTGAGGATTTTGCTTTTTAATTTCATTTGACAATTTTTGACTATTAATTAGATTAGCTTACTTTAATGTAATTACTAAAATACCCGGAGTAAACCTTACCTTTTTGCTTTTTATTTCCTGCTTATTTCACCTATTCTATGTTTATCTCTTATTTCCTATATTATTTTGGATTAGACAAAATATTAGAAATATTATTCAGTTTTTCTCTTTGTTAAATTCTTAGTTAAATAAGATTATAGAATTATTATTTGATTTAATGGAGTCTACCATAAATGATTAATTTTATTATACTGTATCTTAGATAAACCAGAACCATAGAACACTTTAACTCCATCCATCACATTGTATCATTGTATGACTCATATTACAGATTTAATTATGTGCCTATTAGTGATGCACATGATGCAATTATGTGTTTGGTCAAATACAATTTAGATTTACCTGTATATTTAACCTTTTGATTGCTGGTAATTCCTTTCTGTCTTTCTGTACTTCCATATGGGATCATTTTTTTTCCACCTGACAATCTTACTTCTTCAACTGCAGGTCTGCTAAAAATGAATTATCTTAATTTTTGGTTTGTACGCGTTATTGTTTTACTTTTAAGTAAACATAAGTATCAGTAAGTATGACATATTCACTGAATATGGATTGATGATCTTTTTTTTAAGCATGTAAAGATATGAATCCATTGTCTTTTGTCTTCCATTGTTTCAATAGAGAGTAATAGAGTAGGTCTTACTTTTTGTTGCCAACATGTCTCTTTGACTGATACTAAAAATGTACCTTGAAATGTGAAGTTTAATGATATATTTCATATTTTTTGAATATTTTTGGTTATGATATCTTCAAAAGTATCTTTTGTTGTATTTCTTCCTCTCCCTCTCTTGCAGAACTTCAATTTCATAACATTTTATTATGTATTTTTCCTCATACATTTTACATGCTGTATGATATATTTTATATATTTTTCCATCTATTTTTCCTTGTGTACTTTGGCATCGATATTAACCTATTTTTCAGTTCATTAATTATGTATTTAACTGTGTCCAATCTGCTATAAAGTCCATTTGTCATATTCTTTATTTTAATTCTCATAATTTCCTGTCTCAAAATTTCATTATGACTTTTAAAAACGTTCTAGTTCTACTTAAATCAATCATCTTATCAAAGTTTTGGAACTTATTACTCACAAATATTTTAGAAGTTCTGTAATATAAGACTGATGTTTGGAGCTCATTTGTACATATTTTTATGTTATTATGGTTATCTCTTAATTTTAATTTTTTAAAAATATAGATTTCACATATGAAAATTTGAAGAGGATCTGGATAATTAATTAGCACAGAGAATATAAACTTTGTGTTCTGGCAGGCATATTGATTTTGAGATTTCTCAATTCCGTCAGTGACAGAGTTTACTACAGGATACTTTCAAAGTCTGTGAAGCATAATAAACCTCTATTTAGTTCCCAACCCTAAGGCGTAGCCTTTTAAGCTTCCCATATGGAATCTTAATATGTTCACCAGAAATCCTTCTTGGTAGGCATTAAACTACATTTTCCCCCCAGTTTTATTTAGGACTGATGAAAGCTCTGCTGAGATTATTATAAACCAATTTTTTATTGGCTTTTTAGCCCCTTTTATATTACAGGTGAAATACCTCAAATATCTCAAGTAGAAAAACTGGGCAGATTTTCATCCTGTCTTCAGTACTACTTTTCTCTCCAAAATGTTGACTTAGTGTTTGTTGGCCTGGTACTTATTACCTTCAAATTTTGTCTCCTCAGATTTATGACATAATTAAAAATTATTCTGGCTATTCTGGCTCTTAATGGGTACCCTTCTTTAGCCTCCAGCACCGAGAATGTAGAACTTGGAAAAGTATCTTGCAGCATGGGGATCTCATGTCAGTGAACTGTCATTTTCTTCCCCAAAATATTAACACACAATGTCATGGCTGTCTCTGATGCTATCTATTTCCTAGAATATATATGTTGCTGCTGTTGTTTGTTGTTATTCAGCTTTTGTAGTTTTTCTTGATACAGGTTAATCTGGTAAAAGTTTCACCATAATAAGCATGACTCCTGGGGTTTTGTCTTTAGTAACTAGTTAGTTGTGCCATTTATTAAAATGTGACATGTTCATGCAGAAACACATATGAGGGTGACAGAAATACATGATTCTGTCTTGGATGTGTAAAGTGTGAAATGCCTTTAATACACACAAGTAGATATGATCAGTCAATAATTGCATGTTTAAACCTGGTTTATTCCTGAATTCAACAATCAATGTCAATTATATACCAGATACTATTCTCATGGCCCAGTAATAAAGACACATGTGATTTAAAAATACATTAAAAGATATTTAAATGATGTAAAAATAACTGTATTTTTTATAAATTATGTTTTCACATGTTTTGCATAACATATAAAATCTGCTATAATGTTTTTTCATAATTTATAATTTTCTTACTGAATATTTCTTATAATTATTTCTTATGTGATGGTTTATAGTTTCATAACACTTTTTGTTTCTCTGAAACATCCTTAATATATAATAACACATTTAATATTATATAGTTAGATTAAATAATTGCTTCCAATAAGGCTTTGAAAGCCTTTTTGAGAAACTTTATGAAAAATGTATTGATAGAATAATTGGGGTCTTGTATTTGCTTGTTCAATTATACCTCTCTGCTACATCCTGTCTTGCTTAGCATAAAGTGTGGCTCTGCCATGAATCCTAATGAATTACATGACTTCCTCTACATTTTCCAACAACTCTGTAAGGAAGTTATTACATTTATATCTGTATATTTTTTAAAAATTGAAGCATACAGGTTTAAAGCTTTGGCGATTTCTTAATTTTTAAAACATGCAAAAGACCACACACAGAAAGCCGGGACATGGTATGTGGAACAGGGAGAAGTAGAACCAGAGTTCGACTGTCACCTGCATAAACATTAGAAATAAATGAAAATTTTACTGATGTTCAGAGAAATTCATACTATGACTTTTGTTTCCTAGATTTCATCAAGTATCCTTAAGTATTATAAAATACACACTTGTAATATTCATTAATAATTTTAAATATCTCAAAATCTGTTATTTATTTTTCACTCACACTGTATTTTTCCAATATTAATGCATTAGTTGCTTTATTAGTCCTTCTTCTAGTTTTTTTTTTAACTCATCACTCATGCTGCATCAGGTATTATAATAAAATTATACATGGTCATGTAAATTAAGTATGTTATGGGTTGAATGTTTTTCCCTAAAATTCATAGATCGAAGCCCTAACCTCCAATGTGATGATATTTAGAGATAGGACTTTTGGGCTTATTAGGTTTAGATGAGATTATTAGGGTTAGGTGATTAGGATTAGGTGATTAGTATTAGGTGAAGATGGGGGGGAGCTTATGATGGAATTAGAGCCTTATAAAATGACATTGGAGAGCTAGCTTTCACTGTCTCCACGATATAAGATAGAGCAAGAAGGCAACAGTCTGTAAGTCAGCAAGTGGACCCTTTCCAGAACTTTACAATGCTCGCATCATAATCTCAGACTTCCCAATGCCCAGACCAATGAGAAGTATATTTCTGTTGTTAACACCTCCCAGTGTGCAGCAGGCCAAGCCAAATACTATGCTACTTATAGTAAATATGCATTATAAATACATACCTGTACAAAATCTCTGAATGCCAGGCCAACAGAGGACCCCTAAGAAGCATAGAGCAGTAGTTCTTAACAATTAAAGCACGTGAGAATCACCTGGAGGATTTAGTAAATTACAGATTGATGGCTCATCTCAAGATTTTTATTTAGTACACTTAGTATATTTTTGAGAATTCACATTTTTGCAGAGTTTCCAGGTGTTGATACTATTGTTGGTCGTGGACTTTATTCTGAAACCAATGCTCTAGACCAGGTGTCAAAATATATTTTTTAAAAATATCTGTTATTTTAAAACCTGTCAAGCATTCAAGTTTGCCTTAGCTAGCTTTGTAATTTAAAGTGGTTTGCCAGAATATGTTCCTAAACATTCTGTAATACTTTAAACATTTATCTTGTGGCAAAATAAGTCACTTTTAAATAGAAACAAAAGGATGATGAGGCTTCTAAAAAGACTAAAAATATTCAGTTTAATATTTTAACTCTCTCACACATAAAAAAATGTGTGCTGATAATAGAGCTTTATCTGCTGCTAACTTCACTCCTAGAAATATAGACTAGAAAAACTAGAATGCATGCCTGATTTTGATGCATAAGTGTCTTTTTCGTCTTGTAAGAATTTATTTATATAGGCATTTGAATTTTGGATTAAATGTTTTGTTTCTTTCCCTTTGAGAATTCAAGATATTATGAACACTTGAGGTTTTTGAGAATTTGCTGAATGAGAGATAAATGTGTATACTTCCCTTTAGAGCTATCACTAAATATATGACCAAACCACCAAATAAGATTTTCTCTGAATTTATTAGACATTCTGTATAAGGAAAAAAACTGCTCAAATTAAAATTTGTTTGAAATTTTTATATGAATGAGACTCCAAACATACTTCTTAGAGAAAGTGCTACTGATAAAAATATAACATAAAATGTTAAAAAATATGTGAAAGATAGGATATATCTATTTGCCTCCTTCTGTAAAAGGCTTGAAACACACATTTGCTCACACATAATACAAGTTTTCGTTGTAAAAAATTATCATTACAAAATGATAAAGAAAAATAAAAACATGAAGAAAAAGTGAGCATAGTTTATAAATAGATTAGGCAAAAGAAAAGTAAATGGTCAATATATAAAGAAAAAAAAACATATTTCCACACTATTTTCGAAAGGGAAATCTCACAAAATGCCTTTGATTGTGTATGAAATACAATGACGACTAATTTTCCTTCCTTTCAAATCTTCAACAATTAAAAACAGAAGTATTGATGACATCGAGTTCTATTGACAGAGCAGGTAATAAAACATTTTCAAAGAGTAATCTGGAAATATTTATTTAAATTACATATAAATGCTGTGTCATTTATTCCTACTTCAAACTTTTGGAAGCCTAGCTTAAAACAATACAAGCACAGGTTAAATCAATACTTGCATGCAGACATTCATGAAAGTTAATTCGTAAAAGAAAAAATAAGTGGAGAAACTAGAAACAACTTGAATGTCCATTAAATTGGAAAGATTGAATACTTTATGATGTAGCTGATAGATATTATACAGCTATTGAATATAGCTATATATGTTATATCCCTATCACATACACAAATACATGTTTGCACATAAATAACAAGAGGGGTGGGGGGGATGAAATAATTGTTAGCTATTCTTCAAATCTCCAAAACTGTCAGTTACGATATTTCACCTCCTATATACCTCCTCCAACACTTTATGTATTGTTAAATTTTCTGAACATTATATTCCAGACATCATTTTAACAGAACTTACATTCTTCTTTCATCTTTTTCATATTTTATTATTTAGCTCATTCATGGATTATTCATCTTAATACTAATTGTATTAATTTTCATGCTTTCTTCCATGAAAATAGTTTCTAAATTGCTTCTTTCTTATAGCATTCCAATCTTGCTTCATGGATATCAAATCCAGCTGTTCTATTGATTCATCTTGATCCTCCTTTTTTTTGGATTTCTAAAAATGTCTAGTAATTTTTTTAATGTTTCTTCATATTTTCAAATAAAACAAAGCCTGGTTTATATATATAGCTGTAGGAGGTTTTGTTTTTGTTTTCTGTACAGTCTTCTGCCACTATTGGGCAATGCCTATGGTAAAATATGGATGAAAGGACCAGAGTTACAGACATGTGGCTTCATCAGAGAATAAGTGGAAACTCTGGAACTTCCTGCAATGTTAAAAGAACTTTTCTCTAATAATTGTGAATTATATTATATTTTCTGTTAAGGAAAGTTGTATTGCCTTACCTTGCCTTTCTTTCATCGCATCTTTTTTGGAGGGCCATTACATTGAAATTGACTCCCTTAACTACTCGGATAATTTTTAGATGCTCATGTCCTATGTTTCTTACCAGTTAACGAGCCCTCATTTAGTACACTTTTAGCTCTCCTTATGAAGAACCTTACTTATCTCTGGTAAATTTTTTCTGCTTTCATTTCTTCACCAATGTGATTTCACAAGTAGTTGAACAGCCTGAAATGTATTTAAAAATTTCAACTATTTATGGATCTTCCAGTGTTTAGCTCTTTTACTGGATATTCTCCATGTTTGTTTTAAGCTGATGATGCCATTCTAGACCCATTCATTAGCCAACTCTGCCTTCTCTACAAATTATAATATTCATTCTGAAGAGTTCCACTTTACCTGTTTATTACACAACACTGTCCAATTCTCATTCTTTCTAGCTTCTAACTTTGCTTACTCCTCTGTTAATAGCCTTACTCTTATATTGCAGGGCACATTTTGTATTATTGTAATCTTGACCGTGATTCAGAGTCTTTTTATTCAATTTCTCTATGTGAAATTGTACTGATTGCCTTTGAACACAGAATCTGGGTGCCATCCACTTGTGGTTGATGTTTTGTGGAAATTAGCCACTGTCTTGCAAGCCGAAACTGTTCAGTGGTATTGATTACACCACTCTGAGGAGGCATGTTCTGTGTAAATACAATTCTTTATTCTCCAGCAATGCCTTGAGGCATGATATTTGCCAAAACAGTATTTATCCACTGGCACTTCATTTTAATGGAAAGGTTGGGAAATATATTTTTCACACCATATTTTTTATAAGTGCTCACTTCACTTAGCAAATCCTTAAAGTATGATTCAACTTTTATTGGTTTTCCGTTGTCAGTGCACAATTCTAAAATGTGGTGCCAGTATTGAAAGATATTCCTAATCCTACCTGCAAGTCAAGAATCACTGAGCATTTCAATTTCACTAGAGAAGTAATAAGCTCAAGGAGCTTGCAGGTAGAGAGATAGTATCACAGAAAACTCACAAAGATGGTATAGTTATTGACAGCTCTGAAGATCCTATGGGACAGCAGACTCTTAAAAGGGAAATTTGCTAAGGGAATTGATAAAGTACACGTTTGATTTGTGAAGTGAAGAAAAATATCTCTACCAAAATAAAATCAGTGTAAATCAGAGAAAAGAACTGGACACAAGAGCTAAAAACTACTCAAAATATTGTGAATGTAATTAGATTTATTGCATGCATGTACATTCAGAGATAGACACAATTAACCTTATTTGTTCTGTGATTTCTATCTTGCAGTTTGAAATCTGTGCCATTTGTGAGTAATTTTTGTAAAAGCATAATCAGATTAAATAGGTATTGTCAGTGATTGCTGCCAGCTGGACTTTAGTATGTACCGGTATTAATTTAAGAATGATTAACTTCCACTCCATAATTTCATTGTTTAACATTTGCCAATTAATTCCCCCACACTGACTAACAAACAAGCCTCTCTGCTTTTAAAGCTTTTTGCCTTGATTTTTTTCACTGCTTTGTGTGGTTGATGTGATCCTAGCCACAAGAAAATGAGAGCAGGGCAGGGGATATGCTCCGTGGGAATTTGCAAATTATCCAAATGTGGCCCTGAATCCCTGCCCATTCAGAGAGTGTTGGGATGATTTTTTTTTGGTGATGGTAAAGCTGCAGTGGCATATAAAATTGTATGCATAAGAGTTTAATCATTTCATAATGTACCTGAATTATCTTTAACGATGATTTTTTTTCCTCCCCAGAAACTGATGGCTTTAGGTAGAAAGCCTTAGCTTGGCACAAAAGTCACTTTGAAGTACTTTGGACTGCTTCCCAGATCTGCTGTGCCTCATTTTTTGCTATATAGTGACATCAGCATTTCATATTTCAATATTTATTTTAAGGAAAAGGTACTTTCCAAAGCTAAATAAACAATGATATCATTAAATTGGCAACATTGAAAGAATAACAGAAACATCTTCATATGCATTATGTCCTTTTAAAAGTGGAATAGACTAGCAAAAAATGACTTTATTAATCAAATCTAGTTTATAAAATTGTTGACACATAAAATACTCCCCTCAAGCTGGAAAATATGCCTGTTGTTACTTTTCATTTTTCAAATGTGACTTATTAAATATCACAAGATTAGGTGCATCTCATATTTCTTAAAACTGCTTTGCATTTACAACTTGAGGAAATATTCTTTATGGAAAGCTTGTGCAACAAATTTTGGTCGGGTGATTGGAAATTGGACACATACATTGACACAACAAACTGGTAAATATATTCCTTATGTGATGTTAGATTTATTACAAGTAATTAAACTTTTTTGTTAGTGTTTTATATAAATTATATAGGCAAGTAAATTTTGAAAATGTAAAGATAGAATACATTTTTTCAAGCTTCATCTATTTTAAGGGCATTTTTTGTATCTGTGGTAAATTGAGCAAATCAGAAAATACTTAAATATTCACTTCATGCAAACTTGGGGTTCATAGTTCTCTGCTGGTTGTTATGAGAACTAACAAGAAGCACAGTGTATACTCCTTATTAAAAACTAAAAGATACTGATAGAAAACTTAAAAACCGATAAGTACAACATTAGATTACAGTTTAAGTAAACAATTCATGAGAATGTTATATGAGATAGAGAAATGGGAATCCTATATGAAAATGATTCATTTTAGAGACTGGTCAAAGCCTCTGCTCCATCAACCACTCTGAATCAAATAGTTAAATCACTTTGTTGCTGTTGCTGTTGTTGTTCTGACACTTTTAAGTTCAGGGATATAAGTGCAGGTTTGTTACATAGGTAAATTAGTGTCATGGGGGTTTGTTATACAGATTATTTCATCACCTAAGTATTAAGCCTCATACTCAATAGTTATTTATTTCTCTTTCCTCTCACCCTCTGCCCTCTGATATACCCCAGTTCATGTCGTTCCCCTCTATGTGTTCATATGTTCTCATTATTTAGCTCCCACTTACATGTGAGAACACGTGGTATTTGGTTTTCTTGGTTTGCTTCTCTTGTGTTAGTTTGTTAAGTATAATGGTATCTAGTTCTATCCATGTCCCTGCAAAGGAAGTGATACTGTTCTTTTTCATGGTTGCATAGTATTTCACATTTTCTTTAATGTCTTCTGCACTTTTCTAGAAATCCTCTTTGGTAGCACAAAATAAAAGTCCTTTGGAAATCACTGATTTATTTTAGATAATTAGTTCTGGTGTGTGAATATCATGTAATGTCCCTAGGAGCATTTTCTTAATAAATTAATTAATATAAACTAATAAAACTCAAAGAGGCATGCTAGAAATGTATAGAAAAAATGCAAATGAAAACCACAATGAGATACTATCTCACACCAGTTAGAATGGCAATCATTAAAAAATCAGGAAACAACAGGTCCTGGAGAGGTTGTGGAGAAATAGGAACACTTTTACACTGTTGGTAGGACTGTAAACTAGTTCAACCATTGTGGAAAACAGTGTGACGATTCTTCAAGGATCTAGAACTAGAAATACTATTTGACCCAGTCATCCCATTACTGGGGATATACCCAAAGGATTATAAGTCATACTGCTATAAAGACACATGCACATGTATGTTTATTGCAGCACTATTTGCAATAGCAAAGACCTGGAATCAACCCAAATGTCCATCAATGACAGACTGGATTAAGAAAATGTGGCGCATATACACCATGGAATACTACACAGCCATAAAAAAGGATGAGTTTGTGTCCTTTGTAGGGACATGGATGCAGCTGGAAACCATCATTCTCAGCAAACTATCACAAGAACAGAAAACCAAACACCACATGTTCTCACTCATAGGTGGGAACTGAAAAATGAGAACACTTGGACACAGGAAGGGGAATATTACATACCGGCTCCTATTGTGGGGAGGGGGAGGGGGGAGGGATAGCATTAGGAGATATACCTAATGTAAATGACGAGTTAATGGGTGCAGCACACCAACATGGTACATGTATACATATGTAACAAACCTGCATGTTGTGCACATGTACCCTAGAACTTAAAGTATAATAATAAAAATTTTTTTTAAAAAAAGAAGTTGTTATAGAAAAAGTAAAATAGTATTCAGCCAAAAAAATGGGCATTTAGGTTGATTCCATGTCTTTGCTATTGTGAATAGTGCTGCAATGAACACACATGTGTACTTTGTCTTTGTAATAGAATGATTTAGTGGTCAGGAAGGACATATTTGAGGAAAAATGATTCAAAAATTATCTTTGATTAATAAAGTATAAGTTGTCATATTACTTCAAATATGTCTTCCATTAACACAAATTGACATAATGACATATTTTTTTACTTCCACTTAGGGAACCCCTTAGGCACCACATTATGTGTGTGTGTTTGTGTGTGTGTGTGTGTGTGTGTATACATATATATATAGGCATGTATGTATCCATGGTTTTATACATGCATTCAGTCTTCCTAATTATGCTATATTCTTACAGTAGAGACCTTTATATTATATCTTTTGTTTACTTATTATCAAACAGATCTTATTATATGTGTTAGGCACTCCGTAAATGTTTGCTGATCAAACACAATATACTTTACTTTCAAAAGATGTACTTTGTGGCATGTGCCCTGTCCCAAGCCCCTTGAAAAGGCAGTCCTTGTGCCATATAAACCTCTCTCTACATAAAGACCTAGCCCTGAGGCAAATAATCCATAGATATTCTAATAACCTATGACATGTAAGAAGACAAGATCACCAATTTCTATCTATGGATAATTTAAATTGAGCAACACAGAAAGACTTACCCTCTGGAGTGAGCTGTGGGTAACCAGATGAGTCATAATGAAGAATCAAAAGAGAGTCATATTTTGCCAAAAGTGAGATACTTATGTGGAGGGAGCTGGTTGAGAGAAAAAAGAGGTTGAAGTTACAAGAAAGAGTGAATAACTTCCTTTGCAAATGACCTGCTTTCTTTCTGATCCCAGGGTGCGCTCCCCCTGTCGGATACTAAATCCCAGGTAAAGTACCCGCTGTGGGCAGATCTGAGCTTTTTTCTTGGACACCTTATACCCACAGTCTTCCAGGTGCCGGAGTAGGGCATCCGTTCCCTTGGCTCACCCGAGTGCCATGGGGTGTCCCAGCAGAAGGTCATCGACATACTGGAGCAACACTCAGCCTAGGTCTCCGGTGGGAAACTTCTGGAGGTCTCGAGCCAGTGCTTCCCCAAAGAAATGTTCTGTTTTAAGTACTGGAGGCTTTTGAGACAAGATTCAGTTTGCAAGAATTTATCTGTTTCATTTTTTGCCTGGTGGAGTGGAGAAAAGATGTAACTACTTTTGTTCAATTTAAAGGGAAAAAAAGTCCCTTTACATTATTTTGATGAGATGATCTTGAATAAGCCCCTCCTACTAGGTGAGAATCACTGACAGAATAGATAAAAATTAATGTCATTTTTTAGATCTCATTATTTAATTTTATTAGAACAAATAAGATAGAACAGCTCCTTTTCTTAATGAAAATTAGTACAGAAATTCACAATATAAATATGTAAACATTTTCTTATCTATTTCAGCTTGATAAATGTGTATTTAAACTTAAATATACATGCCAAATCAAATGCTAGAAGTCATTTCCATAAAAAAACTAAAATAAATATGCATACATAAAATTACACACCTTGCTAAATTATTGCTATTTAACATCTTCCACTTATGTCTGAACAACCAAGTCATAAGCTATGTTTTCAGTAGATTTTGAAGTTTAATTGAACATAAGATCTAAATACATTTTAAGTTTTTTTTATTGTTTAAGAATAAGTTCTATATGGCTTGCCAGGATTAAAACAATTAACTGCTCAATTATTCTCTGAACCAAATGGGTAATTCCTGATTCAGTTTCCTTTAGATGGTCAACATAATATTTCACAGATGTTGTATGATGAATTGTTAATAAAAATGTTACAATGTTAACACAATTCTAGAAAGAATATCTAAGTATGTCAAATTGATTTTAAGGTTGAAAGGCCATGTACAACATTTATACTATAGGTAATGTTCAGTTTATTAAACTCACTACTGGCCAGAATGTGTGAAGAAGAGCCATTTAAGTGATAAAATTTTCAATTTAATTCTGTAAATATTTATTGGGCAATTACAACGTGCAAACCACTGTGTAAAGTTCAGTTAAGAAGACAAGATATAAAAGACAAGATCTTTGCTCTGCATTCTGTTAAAAATATAAGCAACAATATAAGCTTACAGTTATCTTCCATGTTAGCTACAGACATCTTTCCTGAATTGCTGTTCTAGTTTTCGAAGTATAAGCCATATTTTCCAAACTGTGATTATCTTTTGTCTCCTAAAGAAAGTAAATAATAAGAATAGGCTCAAGAGATAATTAATGTTTTTCTTAAAGGAACCAAGTCCTGAACGAGTTGTTACATTAAAGTTAACTCTAGAAACCAGGGCTTCTCACCTGTGGCTTCGTATACCCCATATGATATATTCTCTTCCTCTAAATTGCTAGCTTGAGAAATAAAAAGCCATTGTCTTAGCAGTATGTAGAGGACATTAAGAATAGTTACATAGAGGTAACTGCACAGTTTCAGCTTAGCAAGTATGGCCAATTTATGAGAGAAAAATGTGTTGGTGACATTTTCAATGAAAAAGCAAACGAAAACATGAAAAAGAAGTAACAAGCATTCTTCAAAAAAGATGAACATACTTTTGCCTTACTTTTCTATCAAAATGTGGTGAGGACATTGAAATTCTTTAGTTTACAGAACTGTGTTTATTTCCAATTGAGTCTCAGCAAGTTGGGGTTCAGCACATGGAGTTAAGATACATTATTACAGCTTACATGTTGCATATGATTTTCAGTATGTTTTTGTTTAGCTAAAACACTCAGATAACCCAAAATAAAACCATTAAAGTAGGCACATTATTACAAAAGTGAATTCTGCTTATAGTTTTGCTAGGATTTCCTGCACTGCATTTATTTTTTATGTAACCCTGATCTTTATTCTAATATAAAATATTTCCTTCAAAAATAAACCAAACATTTCCAGGAGATATGACTGTATCTACATCTCATTAAATAAACAGATAGTATATTGTATTAGTTTACCAGGGTTGCTGCAACAAAGCCACTGAGTGGCTTCACCAATAAAATTTATTTTTTCACAATTCTGGACAGTAGAAGTTAGAGAACAAAGTGTCAGCAGGGTTGATTTTTCTCTGAGCCCTCTCATTTTGGTTTGTGTGTAGATCTTTGTCCTCTTCCTGTTCCCTCATAAGGTCTTCCGTTTTGTGTGTCCTAATCTTTCACTTTATTAGGAAACTAGTTATATTGGATTAGATCCCACTCTAATGACCTCATTTAAACTTAATTACTGCTTTAAACACTCTATCTCCAAATACAATCATATTATCGGCTACTAAAATTTAATACTTCAACCTAAAAAAAAAATAGAATGGGGAACACAAGTCAGTCATAACATGTTTGAAATACATAGTTCCTTCTTTAGATTAATGTCATATTGCACCCCAAGACTTCTTTATTTCTAATGTAAAAATTATTGCTATAATTAACGCCCTTTATTTTTTCATCTATTGATGTAAAAATATTATTTTTGAGCATATGTAAAAATCAAATTATATTACATATAACACAAAACATCTAAAAATTATATATTGATCAAAATTGTCTTAGATACAATAAATCTAGAGAAAACATAACCAAATAAAATAAAATTTAAGTACCTTTTGAAATATGCATTATGATCGAGTAATGTTTATTTTAGCAGGGCAAGACTTGGTCAATTAGGGAAATACATCAATATGAATTTTTAAATGAACAAATTAAAGTATATATAAAACCGTTTAATTCTAGATGCTGACAGATCACACAATAAAATTTGGTAACTATTCCTAATTTCCATCTCTAGTGAACAGGAGATTAAAAAATTAAATATAACAAAATGCATTCTCCTAGCCAAAATTAATTAGTAATGGTGAAAATAATAAATTCAATAGGATCAAAATTAGAGAAAATATTATTTTGGCTATAATTTAACTGAAATCCACAAGGATGCTGATGGTTAGAGCCAGTTAGGGTACATTTCATATGTCCTAAAGAGGATGGCCCCCCATGAATGAACTCTCTTCAGAATGTCAAGTACTGTCTATGTCTTTAAATTCAGTTTTGTATTGTACTAGCTAATTCTGGAAAACAAGAAAAGAACATTTTCCATAGCACATTCCTTTCTATTTTAGTGCCCTATAATAGAATTCTAAGCATTCCGTTTTAAGGCAGCAACAACAATCAGAGATCATTTTAAAACTTCATTTACAATGCTGGCAAAAATAAAATCCCTAAAAAAAATTATATAGAAAATATAGAGAGCCTGTACAAATAGAGCAACAAAATTATTAAGGTAGATAAATGTATCTGAGTTATACTGAGAGGTGTGCAATTTTTGTGGTTTCGAAGGCAATTTCAAAATATCAATTCTGTTAAATAAATATAGGAATTTACTGAAATGACAATGATAATTCATGAGTAGTTTCTTGAATTTGTTGCAACTGAATCATAAGATCAAAAAAAGAAATACACATCTTAGAATTTTAATTGGCTTTTGAAAAAATACCCACAAACTATTGAGGACTCAAAATAAAATTAGTATAATGAAATCAACTAGCATTATAATAGTAATAAGCAAATAGAATTGAGAAAAGATGGTACCATCAATAAGGAATAATGGTTAATTTATTTAGCTATAATTGATGAAATTATGGGAAAGAAAAATCAAAGGTGTACTCTCAAA
Organism: Colobus angolensis palliatus; assembly: GCF_000951035.1. NCBI lineage: Eukaryota > Metazoa > Chordata > Mammalia > Primates > Cercopithecidae > Colobus > Colobus angolensis. The sequence goes on from NW_012117766.1 coordinate 402,468, forward strand.
TACATTGTATATAAAATAAATAATTTCTGTTCATTTTTAGATATAGTTATTGAAAATAAAACTATAACATATTAGAAAAATTAAGAAAAATGAATGTAACTGGTTCTAGTGAAAAAGGTCTGATTAAGGAAAACAGAAAACACAAAAACCATAAAATAATATATTATTAATTATATTTTTCTGTATGGAAGAACAAACTGAAATCAGATGACAAATTAATTATACTCCAAATAACTGCTTGTGGTCTATAAGATGCACAAAGAATTAATATCACAGTATGAAAAGATTACTCAAAAATCTTCCATGAAAACACAAGAAGAATTTTAAATAGTCAATTCTTCGTGGAAACATAAAAATATATTTAAAAACTAGTAGGTAAGCATTACTATATATATTATATTATTTTTAAAATCACATTTTACTTTGTGTTTTAGAAGTGATTTTACCTTGACTATATTTTATTTTAATCTTACATAAATTAATGTAATAAAAAAACTTATGTTATTTTTACCCTAAAGATATCTGCATAATAAGAGGGAATGCTCCCTAAATCCTTCTATGAAGTGAATATTGCTCTAATACCAAAACCAGAAAAGTACATAACAACAACAAAAACTACAGACCAATATCCCTGATGAACATGATGCAAAAATCCCTGACAGAATACTAGCTATCTCAATTCAACAGTATATCAAAAAGATAATACACCATGATCAAGTGGGTCTCATACCAAGGAGGCGGTGTCGGTTTAACACAAGCAAGTCAATAAATGTGATATACCACACAAATACAATTAAAAACAAAAATTATATGATTATCTCTATAGACACAGAAAAAGTATTTGATAAAATCCAGCATCCCTTTAGGATTACAACCCTCAGCAAAATCAGCATAGAAGGAACACAGCTTAAGGTAATTAAAACCATCTATGACAAACCCACAGCCAACATTATATTGAGTGGGGAAAAGATGAAGCATTTCCCCTGAAAACTGGAACAAGACAGGGATGCCCACTTTCACTACTTTTATTCAGCATAATACTGGAAGTCATAGTCAAAGCAATCAGATAAAAGAAATAAATAAAGGTCATTAAATTGGCATTATTTCTTTAAAAGAAACATAGAATCCTCTCCACATTTTGGGACAGTTAAGTACGTTAAGTAATTTATTAAATTTTTGTTTTAATTATATGTTAACACAAAACAATATGAAGGGAAATATTGTAAACATTGTTTCTGTATAGTTAAAAAACTTTATTTACCACTAATTTTTAATAATCCTTAAAGAAAAAATTATTTGGCAAAAGCAATGTGACACAATATGAAGACAAGATTCTTTTCATGCTGTGACATCAGTTGACAGCTCTATGAAACTTTTGTTCAAAAACATTATGTTCAGAAGAACAATGTCCCTTGTATAGGGCACAATTATAAGCCATATTTTAGTCATTTGCTTTACACAAAGCAATGTACATAATGTATATCTGAATTTACTTCTATTTTAATAATAAAATATTGTTAAAACTTTGTCACTGTTATTTTATATTTCTACTGTATGTGGTCTCATACATGTGCTTATTTGTCCAAATACTTGCATAACAATAAAAGATGAACAATTAGTTTTGTTCTGGACCAGGAGTCAACAACACACAAGTTACATTCCATAGGTTATATCCAGCCAGTAGCTTCTTTAAATCTGGCCTAAGAACTAAAAATAGTTTTACATCTTTAAACCACTGTATAAACAACGAAAGAAAACAAAATTGAAGAAGAATACGTGATAGAATTGTATGGGTTGGAAAACCTGAAATATTTGCTTCCTGACTCTTCACAGGAAAAAAAAATGCCAATTTCTAAAATAAGTAATTACAAATCCATCACATCTGAAGCTAAATTATGTTCCAAAAGTTTACGAAGATCTATTTTTATATGTACTTTGTTATTATCATTTCCACAAAGTTAATATACAAATTATAAAAATATTCAGACCCTTGTGAATCTCAACTATGTTGTAGCATTCTAATAGCAAACCTTTGTCATGAAAAGAAGTATGGTGCCAGCCTGCGACTGTGAATTAATTACTTATCTAGTCTAAGCTTCACTTTCTTTATCTGTGACATGGGGGTGATGGCAATAACCCCTGGGTGGTATTTTCATGTTCATTGAATTAATATAGGCTAATGACTTAATATAGCGACTCACACATAGTAAGTAACCCATCAACACCAGTTTTGTTTCCCACATTTTTACCCTGATTCATTTTATATATTCATTTAAATTATGGAGATAATACAACCATAAAAATTAGAGCTCCACCAGCAGGAATGGACAAAAGCAGTTTATTTCTTAAAATGAAAAAAAAAAAATGCTAGTGACAATATAGAATTATACTAACATGATAAAATTTAAAAGTTCATTATATGACTAATGTTCAGTGTTTGATGCACATGGTTAACAGTGGAGTATTTTGAAATTATTCTGCTCAATAAATTTATATATATGAGGGACATAAAATTACCTATGGGACTTAGTCACTAATAGAATGGAGAAAATTTCTCTGTGTTTTTCTCATTGTTAACTCTGTATTGAATAATAACTAATGGCAATAATTGCTCACAAGTGTTAAACACTTACATGTTAGTCTTGTACTGTACAGAATACTTCTCACGCATTATTGCACTTAATCTTCAAAATCCTTTGAATTAAGTATTATTACCCTAATTTTAAAGATGAGAGAATTGAAGCTTAAAAAGTATAAGTGATTTGCACTGGATCTCACAGCTATTAACTGATGGAATCAGAATTAAAACCAAAGCAATCTGACCCAGAACCTGTGCTCCTCACTGTGCTAAACCATTGCTGAACTGATAGAAACCTGTCAACAGTTAATTTGAAGTTGCTTATTAAAGCTCTTCACTAATTTTAGATAGTATATTAATTTTAATAGTTCAATTCTAAAATATGGAGAAATGGGAGAAAAAGAAAAAGATGTGCAATATTAGAAATAATTCTCGGCCTATTGAAAGAGTAGGCAGTTCAGAAAGAACAAATGTAAAATATAATATTAGAAAAGTATAAAAGAGATTTTGTAAATTGTTGTTGTGGTCTGTTTTTAAAAGATTAGACATAAAAAGGATGAGTTCATGTCCTTTGGAAGGACATGGATGAAGCTGGAAACCATCATTCTCAGTAAACTAACACAAGAACAGAAAACCAAACACCGCACGTTCTCACTCATAAGTGGGAGTTGAACAATGAGAACACATGGACACAGGGAGGGGAACATCACACACTGGGACCTATCGCGGGGTGTGGGGTTGAGGGAGGGATAGCATTAGGAGAAATATCTAATGTAGATGATGGGTTGATGGGTGCAGCAAACCACCGTGATATGTGTATACCTATGTAACAAACCTACACATTCTGCACATGTACCCTAGAACTTAAAGAATAATTAAAAAATATTAATCTTTTAAGAGATTAAAATGGTTTTAGATATAAGCAAATATGACAAAGTAAATATACATTTCAAATTTCTGATTTGATATAGAGTGGTTGGGTTTTCAAATAACCACATTAAATTATTACAACACCTTCTAAATATATTTATTCCACAGGTTCCTTCTAGCAGTTTTTATGGATAACAAATAATTATAGATTATCTAGTCGCTGCATGAAAATGTCTGAATTGTTTTGTCCTCAAAATTATCTTTACATAGTGAAGAATAATTATTCCTGATTTCCAACCATGTAGGCTTTTTTTTAAAATTAAGGACCCAATAGAATGTTCTAGTCATCGGATTATTTGTGGATTTTATTTTTAAAATACATATATTTAAAATATTAGTGTGCCATTTTTATTTTCTCACTCAAAGAAGCATAGGGCAAAAGGTGAATTTTGTATGTATCTGAATAGATATTAGTAAGATCTAGATTATGGTATCCACTTTCCAGACTCTTACAGGTATCTGGCACATCTTACTGGAGGATGTTAAGAAATTATCTCCAAGTTCAGTGAGTTCTCCAGTCCTCAAGCCCTTTACGTGAATTTCGAAGTGAGAATTTTATTCAACAATTAATTTCTTTACTCTTGCCTTGCTGCATACTTAGCTATTGCTACCAAAATACATGAAATAATCTTACAAACTATTTTAGAAAAATTAAATTTCATATAAAACAAGATAAATGGCTTTCAGGGATTCCCATATTATTTAAGAATCTCGCAAAAAGAATGGCAAAAAATATCAATATTCTTTTTTCCACTGCCTGGCTGTAACCTTTATCATCCTTTGCAATAACGGGCCAATAAGTTTTAATTTCTTATTGTTAGGACAATCGTGTATTTTATGAAGCACTTACTATAACAGCTTTATTCAAGAACAATATTAATATAATAACAAGTATAGTCTTTCTCAGAACCATTTGAAGAGCATTTCAGAAACAAGTAAAGGAATTTAAAAGCATGTGCAATGGGAGTAAAAGATTTAAAGTTATGTAGTTTGGAATGAGGCACTTGGCAACTGGAGTTTAAATCAAATGGATTGCACAAATGTAAAGTCTACCCAGCAGAGAATTGCAATAATAAAGTTATATATTAGTTCTGAAGCTATGACTAGAGATCTAAACTAATTTTCTTCCATTGCTGTCTTAGATGATCAATGAGGTTAGGTGTAAAGCTTCTAGCTAGATGATAAGCTATTATTCTTGAACTTATTATTGTTATGTAGCAACCAAATATAACTATCTTAACATTTTGAGTAACATTAAATTTAAAGAGAAGTAAGCTTGTTTTTATCAGTTGCAGAATTTATTTAAAATAATGAGATTAAATTAAAAATTCTAACTCAATGACAAGCCATGTTTTCAGAAATGTTTAAGTCTAATTTTGACAGTTTTATTGCATTTCCACTTATCCCTAAAACTCAAGTATGAAAGATTAAATTTGTGTAAAATTTAATTTATTTTATTCTTTCTTTTATAACTAGAAGTTTTAAGATATATTTCATCACATTGAAGTTGAGATTTTACATTAATTACTTTCCTCGGTGTTTTTGTTCTACTGTGGACTATAAGATTTACCTGGGGAGAAAAGGTTATATCTGTTAGATTCACTAATAATTTTTCAGTTTTTAAAACAGTATCTGGAATGATATATATGTTTGTTAAATAGAGAATGAAAAATTAACATTATGTATAATGTTATATCAGGTATAAATAGTTAAAAATTTATAAAAGTATAAATTGGGGTAAATATTGTGATGCCCAATATTCTCACTATACTGTACTTGAGGTTGGTACATGCCTGGTGAATTGAGCTGGAAAGAAGAAAGAAGCCCCAATCTTTTGGTTATACTCCTCTAGAATTTAACCTTTGCAGGGTGTAGCTATAGGGAATAGAATAGGAAGTATAGAAAGGAGATATAAAGTATAAGAAGGAGATATAAAAGTATAGGAAGTATAGGAAGGAGATATAAACAACACATATCAGTGTGAGTAATACAATCACGTAATTACCATTTTTACTTCATAAGAAGGTCTACCGAACAGAAAATACTTAAAGAGTAAAGAATTATTTTTTTTTTTAAGAGTAATCATTGAAAGTCAAAGTCCATTAGGGAGAAATACGTCGAAAATTGTGTAGCTCAGTTCCCTTAGGTTTATGAAAATAAGAACTTTTTACTTTGGGTACCTAAAGCCAGAAATTTATCATAAATCATCAAATATTCACTTAAATACACCATAATATTAAGTTATAAAATATCACACAGAACCTTTTGCTACATTGTCCATCTCCAGAACTAAATATTTAGATAAAAGTACTAGTATCACAATAATTAATTCATAACCAAGACAGTTCTAATTATAGTTTAGTTCTAACTCAATTCAGATGGGTATCTAGCTAATATTGCCTAAAATCATATATTGGGTGTTCTCTCAAACTAGAGAACCCAAAAGGAGAACTAATGCCAGTGCTGCTAAAAGGTTTGTTTACATTGTATTAATGCCCCTGTTAAAATGCTCTCAGTAAGCTTAAACAAACAAAAGGAAGAAATAAAACAAACTAAAACTTATCCAAGCCATTAACTGATAAATTCTGAAACTGGCTTAAATTACTTATTGAAATCATGACCATAGATTTAACTGCATTTATCTTCTGGAATATAGTGAAAAGGTACTGTCTATAGGGATTAAATAATGCTTAAAACTTTCTCCTCTTTTGAATCTTTTTTCTTGCCAGGCACTACTCTAAGTGTTAGTCCTGCAGTCATAAGATCTTTTTTGTTGTTGTTGTATTTTTCACTACACTTTATGTTCTAGGGTACATGTACACTGTACTCTCACAAATCTCATATTCTATAGCCAGTTAAGTCCCCAAATTAATACTGTGTAATATGAGGAATGTACAGTGCTCTCAGATCACATGAGATGAGCATTTACACTAGATGCCTAAGCTATGAGATGGAAAAGTTATAATGAGTTGGCAAGAATATTTTTTGTATAAGTTTTCTAAGTCTAAACACATCATGTAACAAGAATCCCAAGCCAATGTGATAACAACACAATAGAGAGAATGAAAGGATGTCAATACGGTGCAACGTAAGTTGTCACAAATATACAGAAATCTGCTTATTAATGGTCTCGCATGCCCTGTTAAGGAGATTTTATCTCAAGAAAAATATCAGGACACTATTGAAGAGTTTATCTTTAAACAAATGAGTAAAGTGATTTGAAAGCTAATACACTGTTTCAAATACTTTATAGCACATAGTTTATTATTGTATCTCAAATCCTTGAAGATAAATTTATATGTGACTTTTGATGCAATGAAACAGATAAAGATTGATTTTATAATGGAGTTTACTTTTTAGAGCAATTTTTGGTTTATAGAAAAATAAACAGTTGGTAAGGTGATTTCCCAAATACTCCCTGCCTCTACACATGCATATTCTCTCCTATCATCATCATCCCCTCAGCATTGCATTTGTTACTAGTGATGAACCTACACTGACCCAAAATAATCAACCAAAGTTCCTAGTTTTCATTAGGGTACAGTCTTGGGGTTGTACATTCTGTAAATTTGTACAAATGTATAATGGCATGTATGTATCTATCATTATAGTATCATATAGGGTAAAAGACCTCTGAGATCCACCATTCACGTCTCCCTGCCCAAAGAGTTGGCAGTAATTAATCTTTCTACTGTCTCCATAGTTTTACCTTTTCCAGAATGTCATATAGTTGGAATTATACTGTATATAGCCTTTTCAGATTGGCTTCTTTCATTTAGAAATACACATTTAAGATCTCTCTACCTCTTTTCATGGCTTGAGAGCTCATTCCTTTTTGCTGTAGAAAAATATTATGTATTTTAAATGTTTTGTAGTTTATTCATTTACTGGAAAACATCTTGGTTGCTTCCTCATTTTAGCAGATATGAAAACAGTTGTCATAAATATCCAAATATCCATTATTATCCACACTTACTTTGTGTAGAAAATAAGTTTTCAACTCATTTGGATAAATGCCAATGAGTGCTAATGCGGAATCACTTGGTAAAAACATATTTAATTTTATAAGAAACTCCTAAAGTGTCTTGTAAAGTAGTTGCACTATTTTGCTGACACACCAGTAATGAATCAGAATTCCTGTTGCTCCACATTAACACATTTTAAATATTATCTACAAATTAGGTTGAAGGAGAAAAGACAGTGCATGAAGATGCAATAAGAATAATTTTTAAACATTCTGTGGAGTATGGTGACTTAAATGAGAGCACTAACAGGCAGAGAAAATAAGTGCATTTAAAGTATAATATGAATATAGAAACTTACTTCTGAAATGACACCATCAGAAGGTCCATGGACAAGTTTTTCAAGAAACAAACACTACTGGTAAAAATCATTGAAAAAAACTCTTTTGAAATTATTCTAAGGAGATAAAACAAATGAGATATTCAAGAAAATTTACTTGAACTTGGTAAAAATAGTGAATCTATGGAATTTAAAATGTGAGCATATCCCTTTCTCTTCCCTTCCACTTCAGCAAGATGGAAATTCCAGGCATGTACAGTAAAAAACACAGAGCTCCCTTCTTCAAGCTCTAATTCTAGAGATATTGTACCTTTTCAGGAGGGAAAAACCACCAAAGTTTTCTATTCCCCATAGCTACACATTGGAAAAAGTTAAATTGTAGAGTAGTATAACCAAAAGATTGGGGGTTTCTTTCGTCTTTCCAGCCCAACTCACAAGACGCATATCAACCTCAAGTACGGTATAGTGAGAATATTTGGCATCATAATATTTACCCCAATTTGTTTGTAAGGCAGAAGTTTTATGGAGGGGAAGCAAGCAGGAAGAACAGTTTCACCTCCCACTCTGCTCCAAAAGGGTGTCACCTAGAGAGAAGCATCCTCTCTCGACCATCAGCTCCAGAGCTGGACATCAGATTATTTGCCATGCAAAGAGGCAGACCACAAATCAGAGAACTCTGAAGTTTTACCCAAAGGAAATGCCTCTATTTGAAATAGAATATTGAGAAGTTCAAGTTGAAGGGTGACATAAGAAACAATGGAGGTCTTGTTAGTAAGCAAATTAGTAAAGACTGATGCTTCATGGGAAATAAGACCTAAACAATTAGCCAGTTTGTTTGCCAGAGAAAAAATAATGAAATACAAAACTGAGACGACTCCATCTGAAGTTAGACAAAAAAATCTCAAACATTTACCTCAAAAGCTATCCCCACAAAGGACTCTGGGTGTAACTGGATTAAACTGTGGGGCAATTTATGCCATAGGACCATCTTGAAGACAATAGAGGAATTAGCTAAAAATTAGTGGAGCCTAACAGACATGCTCAGGGAAAGAGAAAATCAAACTTAGTCCTGTTAAACCACTTTCATCCAAGTGTGACCCTGTGCATACCCAAGGCTGCATCATCTAAGAAACAATGCCAAGACTTCACCCTGTGGAGGTAATACGCTTCACTAAAATAGTACAGCCAGTCGTTAAATAAGTAAGCAAACAGCAGTAAGAGACACTAGAGGGATGAATAGTTGTTATTTGAGTTGCTACAATATATCTGATATTTCCAGTTTTAAGTAAAAATGTCCAGTGGAGTATGGTGACTTAAATGAGAGTACTAACAGGAAGAGAAAGTAAGTACATTTAAAGTATAATATGCAAAAATAAATCATGGAAGTGTGACTCATAAACATATACATATACTATGCAAATAGGCAAAATAAAGAGCTAGTGAAGAGACCAGATGTCAAATTCAAATATCAAAGTAACTATTTTAAATACACTTAAGGAAAACAACAACAACAACAACAACAAAACATGATCAAAGAAGTAAAGACAGTTATAATCAGTGTTACATAAATTAGAGAATATTAATAAAGAGAAATTATAAAAATAAACTGTACATATGTTTTTGAATTGAAAACTACAATAACTGGCCAGGCATGATGACATACATTACTAATCCCAGCATAATAGGAGGTTGAGGCAGGAAGATTGCTTGAGGCCAGGAGTTTGAGACCAGCCTGGGAAACACAGCAAGATCTTGTCTCTATAGGATAAAAGAAAGAAAAAGAAAAGGAAACTATAATAACTTATAAGAAACTTCACTAGCAAGATGAAAAGCAAATTTGAACTGGTAGAACATAGAATTAGTAAACTCGAAGATAGATTGATAATGATTATACAATCCAAAAAGTGGGTTACAGAGAGAAAAAAAAAAAAAAACAGAGAGCGAGAGAGAGAGAGAAAGAAAATAATCTTAGAGAAATATGAGATATTGTGATGGGGTAAATTCAGGTTAATTTGGATAGGCTATGGTGCCCAGATACTGATCAAACACCATTGTAGATTTTGCCGTGAATGTGTTTTAGATTTGTTAACACTTAAATCAGTAAACTTTGAAGAAAGCGGATTACCCTCCATAATGTTGGTGGACTTCATCAATCATTTGAAAGCTCTATGAGAAAAAGACTGAAGTCCCCTAAGGAAAAGGAGTTCTGTCTCCAAGCTGCTTTCAGAATTGAGACTATAATATCAATTCTCCTGCGTTATCATCTTGCCCTTCAGATTTCAGACTTACCTGCTGTGTGAGGCCAATTTACACACACACACACACACAAACACACACACACAATTGGTTCTCTTTCTCTCTTGAAAACATTGATTAATACAAATACCATTAGGTATTTGTATTGGTATTGTACTAGTATTGGTATGTGTGGTTATTACAAGTATACCAATATTAACCTTGAACGTAAATGGTCTAAACCTCACTTAGAAGGCACAGAGTAGTAAGCCAAGTTGTTTAAAAAAAGGACCTATTCATCTTCTCTCATCAAAAGACTCATCTCACAGGCAACAACACCCATAGGCTCAAAGTAAAATAATAGAGAAAGATCTATCAAGCAAATGGAAAACATATACAAAAAAAATCAGTGGTCACTATTTTTAAACTAGATTTTAAACCAACGATAATAGAAAAAAGACAAAGAATGGCATTATATAATGATAAAGCATTCAATTTAACAAGAGGACAACTATCCTAAATATATATGCACCCAACATTGGAGCACACAGATTCATAAAACAGATTTTTATGGACTTAAAATCAAAAACAAAAACTTTAGACAGCCACAAAATAATAGGGGAGGATTTCAACACTCTGCTGACAGCATTAGACAGATAATGAAGGCAAAAAACTAACAGAAATTTTGTACTGAAATTCTACACTTGACCAATTGGAACTAATAAACATTTACAGAAAACTTTACCATCAACCGCAGAATATATATTCTTCTTATCTGCACACAGAACATACTCTAAGCTCAACCACATGTTCAGCCATAAACCAAGTCACAGTAAATTCAAAAAACTTGAAATCATACTAACCACACTCTTGGATCACAGTGGAATAAAAATAGAAATCAACACAAAGAATCTCTCAAAACCACACAATTACATGAAAATTCTTGCTCCTGAATGACTTTTAGTAAACAAAGAAATCGAGGCAGAAATTTAAAAAATTCTTTGAACAAAATGAAAACAGAGACACATATCAAAATCCCTGGGATGCAGCAAAAACACTATTAAAAATAAGTTTCTAGCACCAAACACCTACCTCAAAAAGTAAGAAAAATCTAAAATTATTGATTTTGTATTACACCTAGAGGAACTAGAAAAACAAGAGCAAACTAAATTTCAAGTTATAAGAAGAAGGGAAATAAATAAAATCAGGGTGCAACAGAATAAAATTGACATACAAAAATCCATACAAAGAATCAATGAAGCCAAAAGTTTCTGTTTGAAGGGATAAACAATATTAATAAACTACTATCTGTATTAATACAAAGAGATGATCCCAATAAATATCATCAGAAACAAAAAAGTAATGTTATAACTGTTTCCACAGTAAACAGAATATACTCACACACTATTATGAACACCTCTATGTACCCATGCTAGAATAGCTAGAGGCAGTGGTTACATTTCAGGAAACACTAAACTTCTCAAGACTGAATAAGGAAGAAATCAAAACTTTGAACAGACTAATATCAAATTCAGAAATTGATCAGTAATAAAAACAAACTACAAACCCCCCAAAATTCTGGACCAGATGGATTCACAGACAAATCCAACCATGTATACAAATAGCTTGTACCGATTCTACTGAAACTATTTCAAAAAAAATAATAAATAAAAGACTCCTTTCTACTTTATTCTATGAAGCCAGTCTCACCCTGATACTAATACCTGGTAAAGACATTACACATTTGTAAAGAATACAGGCCAATATTCTTTACAAATATGGGCACAAAATTCCTCAACAAAATACTAGCAAAGTGAACTCAACAGCACATAAAATGTTAACTTGCCACACTTAAGTAGTCTTCATTCCTGGGATGCAAGGATGATTGAATGAATGAATAAATGTGATTCACAACATTAACAAAATTAAAAACAAGAATCATATGATCATCTTGATAGACATGGAGAAAAATTATAAGATTAAACATCCCCACATGATAAATCCTCAACAAGTTAGGCATCAAAGGAACATACAATAAAATAATAAGAGCTGTCTATGACAAACCCACGGCCAACATCAGACTGAACAGACAAAAGCCGAATCTTATTCACCTTAAGATGAGGAACAAGACGAGAATGCCCACCCTCACCTTTCAAGTCAACATAGTACTGGAATTCCTAGCCAGACAAATCATGCAAGACAAAGAAATGAAGGCATCCAAATAGGAAAATTAGATTCAAATTATCTCTCTTCACTAATATTAGGATTCCTTACCTATAAAACCCTAAAGACTCTGCCAACGGCTCTTAGAACTGATAAATGACTTCTGTAAAGTTTTAATATAAAAAGTCAATGTAAGAAATTAGTAGCATTTCTATACACCAATAATGTTTTAGCTGGGAGCCAAATACAGAATGCAACCCATTTGCAACAGCCACCAAAATATAAATTAAAATACCTCACAATACATCTAACCAAGAAGTGAAAGATCTCTACAAAGAGAACAACACTTTGCTGAAATAAATCACAGATAACACAAACAAATAGCAAACTGTACCATACTCAAAGATTAAAAAAATCAATACTGCTAAAATGACCCTATTACCCAAAACAATATACAGTTTTAGTGCTATTCCTATCAAACTATCAATGCCATTTTTCACAGAATTAGGAAAAACTTATTCCAAAATTCATATGGAATTAAAACAGAGCCCAAGAAGCAAAACTCTCTTAAGCAAAAAGAACAAAGCCAGAAGTCTCATATTACTCAGTTTCAAACTGTATTATAAGGCTACAGAAACCCAAACAGCATGGTATCATACAAAAACAGACACACAGAACACAATAGAGAACTCAGAAATAAAACCACACGCATACAGCCATCTGATCTTTGACAAAGTCAACAAAGGCAAGGAATGGGAAAATGATTCCCTATTCAGTAAATGGTGCTGGGATAGCTTTCTAATCACATGCAGAAGAATGAAACTGGATGATTGTCTTTCCCTCTATAATAAAATCAACTCAAGAGAGATTAAGAATTTAGATGTAAGATCTTAAAATATAAGAATTTTGGCAGAAAGTGTAACAAATACAATTACGGACATAGGCCTTGGTAAAGAATTTATGGTTAAGACCTCAAAATTAATTGCAACAAAAACAAAAAGCTGCAAGTGGGACCTAATTAAATTAAAGAGCTTCTGCACATCAAAAGACACTATCAACAGAGTAAACAGGCAACCTACAGAGTGGGAGAAAATATTTGCATACTATGCACCCAACAAAAGTCTGATATCCAGAACATTAGATATTCTGTGTGTGTGTGTATAAGAAATCACACAATTTGACAAGCAGGAAAATGGACTTATTAAAAAGTGGTCAAAACAATTGAGCAGATACTTCTTACAAGAAGATATACAGGTGGCCAACAAACATGAAAAAATGCACTATATCACAAATCATCAGAGAAAAGCAAATGAAAACCACAATGAAATATCATCTCACATCAGTCAGAATGGCTGTTATTTTAAAAACTAAAAAAAAAATATTAGGCTGTGGAGAAGAGGGAACACCTATGTAAACCTATAGGTTGGAATATAGATTAGGTCAGTCACTATTGAAAGCAGTTTGGAGATTTTTCAAAGAACTTGGAATCATCATTGGACTCAAGAATCCTATCACTGGATATATACCCAAAGGAAAATGAATAGGTTTACCAAAAAGACACATGCACTTATATGTTCACTGCAGCACTATTCACAATAGCAAAATATGGAATCAAGCTAGATGCTCATAAGTGGAAGAGTTAATAAAGAAAATGTGTTGCATGTACACCATGAAATACTATTCATTCATAAAAATGAATGAAATCGTATCTTTGCAGCATGATGTTTGCAGCTGGTTTCCATTATTCTAAGCAAATTAATATAGAAATTAAAAAGCACATATTGCATGTTAGCACTTAGTGGGGGCTAAAAATTGGGTATATATGTACTGAAAGATTGAAAAAAAGAGACACTGGAGACTACTAGAGGTGGGAGAGGAGGAGTGGGAAAAGGGTTAAAAAACTACCTATTGGCTACTATGCTCAATACCTGGGTGATGGAATCATTCACATGTCAAACCATAGTGTCATGTAGTATACTTATGTAACAAACGTATACATTAATATAAAATATAAGTTGAAATTATTTTTTTAAAAAGAAAAAAGATGTCATGGAGTTTAAAAAGTTATTTGAAAAGCAAGTATCTAGTAAATAACTTGTGTCCAAAAATGCACAAAAAATTCTTAAAACACAACAGCATGACAGGAAAGAGTCTAATTTAAAAGATTATCACTGACCCACAGGAATATAAATAACCATAAGAGAATATTATGAACACCTCTATACATATAAACTAGAAAATCTAGAAGAAATGGATAAATTCCTGGACATATACATCCTCCCAAGACTGAGCTGGGCAGAAAGTGAATCTCTGAACAGACCAACAATGAGCTCTCAAATTGAATCAGTAATAAATAAATAGCCTACCAACCAACCAAAGTTCGGAAGCAGTAAAAATTAAGAGCCTAATCCTATCAGATGTACAAAAAAAGAAAAAAAAAAGCTGGCACGATTCCTACTGAAACTATTCAAAAAAAAAAAACGACAAAGAGGGACTCCCGCTTAACTCATTCTATGAGGCCAACATCATACTGATACCAATACCTGGCAAAGATACAACAAAAAAAGAAAACTTCAGGCCAATATCCTTGATGAATATAGATTCAAAACTCCTCAATAAAATATTGGCAAACCAAATCCAGCAACATATTCAAAAGCCTATCCACCATGATCCAGTAAACTATCCCTGAGATGCAAGTTTGGTTCAACATACGTAAATCTGTAAATGTGATTCACCCCACAAACAGAACTGAAGACAAAAAGCGAACGATTATTTCAATTGATGCAGAAAAGGCTTTTGATAAAATTCAACACCACTTCCTGTTAAAAACACTCCATAAACTAGGTATTGAAGGAACATACCTCAAAATAATAAGAGCCATCTATGACAAACCCATAGCCAACATTATACTGAATGGACAAAAGCTGAAAGCGTTCCCCTTGAAAACTGGCATAAGACAAGAATTCTCTCTCTCACCACTCCTATTCAACATAGTATTGGAAGTTCTGCCCAAGGCAATCAGGTAAGAGAGAGATATAAAGGGCATCCACATGGGAAGAGAATAAGTAAAAGTAGTACTGTTTGCGGAAGACATGATACCATATCTAGAAAAGTCTAGTCTTGACCCAAAAGCTCCTTGAGCTGATAAGTAACTTGAACAAAATCACTGTGCAAAAATTACTAGAATTCCTACAGATCAATAACAATCAAGCCAAGAACCAAACCAGGAATGCAATCCCATTCATAATTGCTACAAAAAGAATAAAATACCTAAGAATACAGCTAAAGAGGTGAAAATTATCCACAAACAGAACAACAAATCACTGCTCAAAAAATTCAGAGATGACACAAAAAATGGAATAATATTCCATGCTCATGGGAAAAAAGGATCAATATTATTTAAATGGCAATACTGCCCAAAGCAATGCTATTTCTATCAAACTAACAATGTCATTCTTCACAGAACTAGAAAAAACTACATTAAAGTTCATATGGAATCAAAAAAGAGCCAGAATGACCAAGGTGATTCTAAGAAAAAACAAACAAACAAACAAACAAACAAACAAAAACCTGCCTTCAAACTACAGTATAGGGCTACAGTAACCAAAACAGCATAGTACTGGTATAAAAACAGAAACATAAAACAATGAAACAGAACAGAGAGCCTAGAAATAAGACTGCACATCTACAACTATCTGATCTTTCACAAAGCTGACAAAAATAAGCAATGGGGAAAGGACTCCCTGTTCAATAAGTGGTTCTTGAGCTACTTTGGAAGAACAAGGACATATGCATGTACATGTGCATCGCAGCACTATTCACAATAGCCTACATATAGAATCAACTTAGATGCTTATCAATGATGGATTGGATAAATAAAATGTGGCACATATACACCATGGAATACTACACAGCCATAAGACAGAATAAAAACAAAGTTTTTGCAATAACATGGGTGTAGCTGGAAGCCATTATCCTAAGCAAACTAATGCAGGAACAGAAAATCATAAACCACATGGTCCCACTTACAAGTGGGAACTAAATGATGAGAATACATGAACACATAGAAGGGAACAACTGACACTGGGGCCAACCACAAGGTGGAGGGTGTGAGGAGGGAGAGGATCAGGAATAATAAATAATGGGAACTAGACCTAATAGCTGGGTGATGAAATAATCTATACAACAAACCCCCATGACACAAGTTTACCTCTGTAACAAAACTACACATGTATCCCTGAACTTAAAATAGAAGTTATAAAAAGAAAAAATGAAATGATATTTATTGTTGAAGTTTGTAATATTTGTGGATATTAATAATATAAATATAATATTAGTACAATTTTCTGAACAAGAACTCAGGTTTAAATTTAAACTTTAGTTCAAAAATAGAATCAAAATAAGGAAAGTTAATACAGTTCAGAATATAGCAATATAAATACATATTTTTAAAACCATAGATAAAAACCTGCTACATGATTTTTTATCTTCATTCTTAGAGACCTGTTTATTAGTTCACTTTTATAATTTTTCTTACATTATAGTGTATTATGTCTTCATCAACTCCCTAAGGAGAGAAAACATTTGAATCCATTTGTTTACAGTTTACCTATAGCAAACCTGAACATGTACCCTAAACTAAAAATAGAAGTTAAGTAAAATAAAATAAATTTAAAAATTACAAAAGAAATCTTACCAAAGACTATACAAAAAACAGCAAATAAGTATACAGAAAGATTATCAATATCGTTTGTCATTAGGAAATTGCAAGTTAAATCAGTGAGATAATACTATATACCTGTTAGAATAACTAAAAGCTAATAACTGATAATTCCAAATGTTTTTGAGAACTTAGAAAACAGGAAATGCCATTCATTTCTAGTGGGACATTTGGCAGATTGTTACCAAACTACAAGGTCCCAGCATTCACATTTCTAGATATATACCCAGTTCTTTGAAAAGTTTTATCCACACAAAAACCTGCATAAGAATGTATATAGCACCTTTATTTGTAATTACCAATAAATGGACATAACCAAGGTGTTCCTCAATAGATGAACTGATAAGCATATTTGTGTAAAACCATGCAAGGAATATTATTCAACAATAAAAAAAATGTGCAATCAATCCACAGGAACACATGAATGAAGCTTAAATGCATATTTATAAGTGAAAGGAGACATTCTGAAAAGGGTACATACTGTATTATTACAATTATATACATTCTAAATAAAGCAAAACTATAGAGTTAGTAAAAAAATCAACTATCCTTGTAATTCATAAGAAGGGGATTGGGTTGAATAAGTCAAAGATGGCATATTTTTAGGGTCATGAGACAATTTCATATGATAATATAATGATTTAAAACATAGTGCATGTTTCAAAACCTGTGCAAGCTGTCAGTGGATCTACCATTCTGGGGTCTGGAGGATGATGGTCCTCTTCTAAAAGCTCCACTAGGTGGTGCCCCAGTAGCAACTCTGTGTGGGAGCTCTGGCCCCACATTTCCTTTCCACATTGAGGTTCTCCCTGAACCTGCAGCAAACTGCTTGGACATCCAGGCATTTCCATACATCCTCTGAAATCTAGGCAGAGGTTCCCAAACCCCGATTCTTGACTTCTGTGCATTCACAGTCTCAACATCACATGGAAACTGCCAAGACTTGGGGCTTGCACCCTTTGAATCCATGGCCTGAGCTCTATGTTCGCCTTTTTCAGCCATGGTTAGAGAGGCTGGGATGCAGGACACCAAGTCCCTAGGCTGCACACAGCATGAGGATTCTTGGCCTGACCCACAAAACGATTTTTTCTTCCTAGGTCTCCATCCCTGTGATTGGAGGGACTGCAGCAAAGGTCTCTGACATCCCCTGAAGACATTTTTTTCTTTTTGTCTTGGGGATTAACACTTGGCTCCCTGTAACTTATGCAAATTTCTGCAGCCTGCTTGAATTTCTCCTTAGAAAATGGGATTTTCTTTTCTATCTCATTGTTAGGCTGCAAATTTTCTGAACTTTTATGCTCTGCTTCCCTTATAAAACTGAATGCCTTTAACAGCACCCAAGTCACATCTTAAATACTTTGCTTCTTAGAAATTTCTTCCACCGGATACCCTGAATCATCTACCTCAAGTTCAAAGTTCCACAAATCTCTAGGGCAGGGGCAAAATGCAGCCAGTCTCTTTGCTAAAACATAGCAAGAGTTACCTTTGCTACAGTTCCCAGCAATTTCCTCGTTTCCATCTCAGACCACCTCAGCCTGCACTTTATTGTCCATATTGCTGTCAGCATTTTGGGCAAAACCATTCAACTACTCTTTAGGAAGATTCAAATTTTCTCACATTTTCCTGTCTTCTTCTGAACCCTCCAAACTGTTCCAACCTCCGCCTGTTATCCAGTTCCAAAGTCACTTCCACATTGTTAGGTATCTTTTCAGCAGCACCCCACTCTTACTGTATTAGTCTGTTTTTAAGTCTGTATTAGTCTGTTTTTAAGCTGCTGATAAGTACATACCCAAGAAGGGGCACTTTACAAAAGCAGGAGATCTAATGCACTTACAGTTCCACGTGTCTCAGGAGGCCTCACAATCATGACAGAAGGTGAAAGACACATCTCACATGATGGCAAATAAGAGAAGAGAGCTTGTGCAGGGAGACTTTCATTTTTTAAAACTATCAGATCTAGTGAGACTTATTCACTAGCATGAGAACAGCATGGGAAAGATCTGCTTTCATGATTCAATTACCTCCCACTGTGTCCTTCCCATAACACATGGGAATTCAAGATGAGATTTGGGTGGGGACACAGTCAACCCATATCAAAGATGTATTGTAGTTTTGATGAGAATTAATTTAAATGTATAATTAATATTTTTGCAATAACAATTATATACAAGTGTATAGCTCATTTTTTCAGTTTTAAAATTTTGTTAAAACTTTCCTAATGTCTTTAAATATATCTCCTTTCATTCCTTTTTAAGTCAATTCCTGTTTAATATCATTCAAATGAAGAAAAATATAAATGTCTCTAAATTTTTTTAACTGTTCACCTTACTGAAAAGCTCTTTACATTTTCTCTCTAATAATTCATCATGGGCTTGTTTTAGATGTTAGTAATAGAAAACCATACAATATTTTTAAAAAATAAGTTTTATACTACATTAACTTTTAAAGGGCAAACCTAGAGCCCTATATACTATGACTCTTTGCCCCCAGTCAGGTTGATAAAAGAGGTAAATTGGAGTTACAAACTGGCTGTAACTACTGACCCACAGCCACTAGTTACTACAGCTGTATTACTGATATTTGTCTTTTAGTTAAATAATGTAACACGTTATGCATTATAAATATATATTGCAAATTTTATATATAAACAAATACATATTACAAATTATATATATAATTATAATACATAATTTTACTATAACTAAGTTATTGTAGTAAATGTGTGTATATATTATATATAAATATATTATTGTACCTCTGTTATATATACATTGTATATATAGTATACAGACAATATATGTGATATACACATAATGTTTACATATAATATGTAAATACAATATACTTAATATGTAATTATATATTATATATTATTGTATTTATATAATATATACACAAATTTACTATAACAGGTAGGGTAATAACTCAGAAACATTTACATAATTTCAAAAGGATTTATTATTAGAAACAATACACTAAACATAGTGGGTTGGTCTTGAGGAATATTATGAGAATATGGAGACATAGGGCATTATATTCCATGAAATTGTTCAGTATTATTTTCCAAATTATCTTTTTATAATTTGATATTTCTTTATGAATATAAAGCTAACCATTTATATTAAGATGGAAACAAAGAAGTAAAATGTAATCCATCAACTGCTTGCTCTGGTTTATTAACTAAGATGTTGTTGCGGGAAGTCAGGGACCCCAAACAGAGGGACCAGCTGAAGCCGTGGCAGAAGAACATAAATTGTGAAGATTTCATGGACATTTGTCACTTCCCCAGTCAATACCCCTGTGATTTCCTACGCCTGTCTTTACTTTAATCTCTTAAACCCATCATCTTCTTTGTAAACTGAGCAGGATGAATGTTGCCTCAGGACCCTGATTGCATCAACTGCACAAATTGTTTGTAGAGCTTGTGTGTTTGAATATGAAACCTGGGCATCTTTAAAAAAGAACAGGATAACAGCGATGTTCAGGGAACAAGAGAGGTAACTCTGAACTGGCCACAGATGAGCCGGACGGAACAGAGATATATTCCTCCTCTTTCATAAGCAAATAGGAGAAATATCGCTGGATTCTTTTTCTCAGCAAGGAACATCCCGGAGAAAGACAATGTGCCCTGAAGGTAGGCCTATAGATGACCACTTTTTAAGGCGTCCTGTCTTTTATGGTCGAAGCAGAAGGGATGAAATAAGCCCCAGTCTCCTATAGCGCTCCTAGGCTTTTCAGGTGGACAAAAATTCCCACCTAATAAATTGTGGTCAGACAGGTTGTCTGCTCTCAAACTCTGTTTCCTGATAAGATGTTACCAATGACAATGCGTGCCTGAAACTTCATTAGTAATTTTAATTTCTCCTCATCCGGTGGTCCTGTGATCTCGCCCTGCCTCCATTTGCTTTGTGATATTTTATTACCTTGTGAAGTATGTGATTTCTGTGACCCACACCCTATTCCTGCACTCCCTCCCCTTTTGAAAATCACTAATAAAAACTTGCTGGTTTTACGGCTCGGGGAACATCACGGATCCTGCCGACATGTGATGTCTCCCCCGGACACCCAGCTTTAAATTTCTCTCTCTTGTGCTCTTTCCCTTTATTTCTCGATCTAGCGGAGACACTTGGGAAATAGAAAAGAACCCATGTTAAACATTGGGAGCGGTTTCTCCTCATATGATGTAAATCAGTATTAGATTTGAATCCCTATCTCATCACTAGAAAGGTACACAACTATGAGGTAAGTCTTTATATTGTTAGGCTAAATACCTTTACAGATGTAATAAAAATAATTTTACTTATATTTCATGATTTCTTAAAATTAAAAAAGGAAATCATAGTGAGAAATGCAAATGTTTAGATTTTACTATGATGAAGATGTTTACCAAACCAACCCAAATATTCATGAGGCAAACAAGTTTTGAGTGTTTAAACAATGTAATTTAAATCAAGTTATAGATTACCTTAAATCCCCAACCAAAAAAAAAAGAAATTATAGGGGAGAAAAACAGTTGGATCATATACAAAACCTCAGCATTAAATTTATAATATAAATAGTTGGAAACACAGTCCTTATTGTTAAATAAACATTGAAGATTGATCATTTTTGATGGAGTAAATGACATAATTTGCATATGAATAAATTTGAAACCATATAGAATATATATTACTTTAAAAAGAAATCACATGAGTTTTCAGTAGTTATTATTGAGTTGGGAATAGCCTTCGAGGAATTAAATGAATGTTTTCTCTTTGCATTTACCAAACAGATTAAGAACAGATGCTGGAAACTTACTTACAATTCCCAAGAGCAAAAGAGGAACCAAAGTTTAGGAAAGACAGGTGGTCAAGCAATTAAAATATCTGAATCTAAAAATTCTCTAGGGTCCAAAAAAATCCATACAAGAATTCAGAAACAAAAGCACATTGCTTTGAATAATATTTTCTTTAATACTGAGATATACTTTAATGAATAACAAATATGGATGAAGAATTAAATTTTACTTTTAGAAAAACCAAAGTAGATGAGAAATACGGTGGGTATATAAAGTTCTAGGATTATAGGACAACAGATATATTAGTTAATAATATGTTAAATGAACTTAAAAATATTGTGACATTGTGTCTGTTATCACTTTTTTTGCCTTAAAGAGCAAATGCTTCAAACTTTAAGAGTATAATGGCATTCTTTGAACTGTCAACTACTCAGGAAAAGATTTTACATATTAAAGAAAATAAAATTTCTTCATTGTGTTTTTCCTCTGCTTTGTTTAATTTAAAAAGTTAATAAATCAAGACCCACATGACTTAAAATGAACTTGAGTCAGACAAAATGAAGAAGAGAGAAACGTTGATTAGTAATTGCATAAAAGGAAAATACATCTATAAGCTTAAAAGCTTACTAAAAAGCTATATTAGATGATTAAACATGAATTCTAAGGCTACAAAAGGAAGCAGAGTAGGCTTCTATTGAGTTCAAACATATTTGATAATAAAATTAACAAAAAAATATATTATTTCTACTATGGTAAGTGATGTTCTGTGTTTTGTTTGTGTGAATTAAATATGTAAATAGAAATAGAACATATTATTTTAAATAAGTAAAAAAGATAATTTACAATAAAAATGGATTTATTAATGCTATCTAATATGACTGAATGCTTACAAAATAATACTCCAATACATGTTTCTGAAGAATATATATACATATTTATGTGTATATATATATGTGTATATACTATTATGCAGATTTTCTTCTAATTTATCACATATCTAGCACTTTTATTGTGCCCTTCATTTCTACACATCTCCAAAAGGTCAGGAGGAGGCCTACAATATATTGAGGAACTAGACAAGGCCATTGTCCTTTTATTTCCCCAGGAATAGTCCCCACTGTTTCCCTGGGAGGGTGTTCCATTGCCTATAGCTTCCGTTCTGCTGTGGACTGCACGTGTTCCTTCAAAATGTATGTATTAAAGCCTTAACTCCTAATATGACTGTATTTGGAAATACATTCTACAAGGAGAGAATTAGGATTAAATGAAATGATTGAGTGGGGCCCAAAGCTAGTGGTTTAGTATTTTCCTTATAAGAAGAGACACCAGCATATCTCCTCTTCCTCTCTCTCTGCACTCAAAAAGAAAAAAAAAGACACCATCTGCAAGTCACACCAGAAAGTGCATCATGTGACACTTTGATCTTGTACTTCCCAACCTCCTCAACTGTGGGAAAATAAATGTCTGTTGTTTAAGCCGAAATAAGCAAACAAACAAACAAAAAAAACCCTTAACTTTGGCGTAGTAGAATATATCACCTCATAAAGAAGAACTACATTACAGTTGACCCTTGAACAACACAGGTTTGAATTGAGCATGTCAACTTATACATAGATTTTCTTCTGCCTCTGCCATTCCTGAGGTTCTAAGATCAACCCCTTCTCTTTCGCCTCTTTCTCAGCCTACTAAACTGAAGATTATGAGGATGAAGACCTTTATGATGATTCACTTCCACTTAATAAATAAAAATATATATTTTCTCTTCCTATTGATTTTCTTAATGATATTCCTTTCATCTTGCTAACTCAACTGTAAGAATACAGTTTGTAATACATACACAAAATATGTGTTAAAAGAGTTTATCAGTAAGTCTTTTTGTTAACAGTAGATAAACAGTGGTTAAGTTTTGGGGAGTCAGTGGTTATATGACTGTTTTTTGATAGCTTCAAGGGTCAACTGTATGTTCTTTTAACAAACAAGTATTACTGATATTTAATAATGGAATAATTTCATTTTGGGTCAACAATTAATCAACCTCTATCTGCTGAATATGTAACTGAATTTAATTGCTGGTTAAATAGAAAAAATATAGATCTGAGACTAATAAATAAGTTCACACACTTAAGTACAGAGGTCTTCTGCTTTTAATATTTTAACTATAAAATAAGTTGCAAAGTATAATAAAAATTATAGAATCAAAACACAAAGATAACCATGATAGGTCCTAAAAGGAAATAGGTGCATCTCCAGCAAGGGGCAAAGACAGAGCCTGGAAAAATCTCATGATGATAATCACTTGGCAAAAAAGGTAATTTTATGGAGTAACAACTTCAAAGGTTTCTGGGATTGTTTTTATTAGAATTATCCTTAGTTAACAAGAATATATTACACGAGTATTTGTTGACTATTAGCTGTGTGTCATGTGACAAGTCTTATGGTAGATGCTGCCCACTGGAAATTAGATGTGTTCTCTATTCTCACAAATCATGCAATCTATTGGAGGTATCATTTGACTAAATGATAATATTAACTTCAAGCTCTGCAAACCCTCTGGTGGAAAATTCAGGAACAAACAACTGGAACTTTCGACCTTGTATTCAATGTTAGCGAATCTCAAATGAAGTGACAGTGAGGATTACTAGGAATCAACTAGGTAAAGAGGAGATATTAAAGGTTTCTAGTCAGAGGAAATAACATAAGAAAAGGAATGAGTTCATTCAATGTGGCTGCAGATGAAGTGTAGAGAGCGACAATAGAATGGGAGACTGAAAAAGTTAAAAATGGGTTACATCCTGAAGCACTTCACGAACTGGATGCATTCCTCGTAGTTTGAATTTTAATAAAAAACATGATTGGCATTTCTGTATTGAGGGGCATTAGTGATTTTGCTTCTTAGAAAGAACATTGTAGGTGCAGCATCGTGAAATAATTTAGCAAAGGGCGAGTTAATCTAAAGAAAAGATGATGGTGACCTAAATGAAGGAAACGATAAAAGCAACAAAGTTAAAGTCTTTTTTTCAATTTAGAGAAAATGGTGATTACATTTTAGGGGTGAAAGAAAAAAAGAAATTAAAGATAATACCGAAATATTTTAATCTAAAATTAATAGTTTTCCAAGAACTTTGCTAAGTGCTTTAAACATCTTTGTGCAACCTTGTGAGGCTAAGAACGACTTACAAACGTTAAAACAGGCTAAACGCGTAAAATATCTTACCTGTCATCTCACTACCAATAAGTGATAGAACAAAATTAAAACTAAAAAACTAATATTTGATTCAGGGCATATATTATCATGAACTGCTTCATTTTAAAGAAGCAACAGATATTTATATTCATGGTACATTTAATTACCAATTATAGGTATATATTATTTAATTAATAACCTTTTAATTACATAAACTGAAATGAAGTCAGCTGTTTAAAATATTTAAGAAACATTTATAGATGCTGTGGAGCCAGAGTCAAGTGAATTTGAGAATGAAGGTACATACAGAGAGAGACAATGTTGACTTTCATTGTTCTAAGTAGCAGAGTTAGTGCTGGTATTTGAAATGGCGGTCGTGGCGGATTAAGACAGAGCAGAGCAGAGGAGAAATGAATATATCTGAAGAAATGGCAGAAACAGCAAAGACAAAGGCAACCATCCCAGAAGTGTCACAGTGTTGGTGAGCTGATACTACTTCAAGAAAACTTTCAGTGACAGATGGAGATAACAGGAGCTACATCAGAAGTAGAAGGTAAGAAATAAATGGTGCTATAGGTGGTGAGAAAAGAAGTCTTTGCAGCAGATGATACAGTGGTTTGGATCCAAAAAAATGACTTTAATACTGATCCAGTCTACATATCGATATTGATATTGAAGTGCTGATACTACTTGAAGAAAAATTTCAGTGACAGATGGAGATAACGCAAGATACATCAGAGGTAGAAGGTAAGAAATAAATGGTGCTGTGGGTGGTGAGGAAGGAAACCTTTGCAGCAGATAATGCAATGGTTTGGATCCAAAAAATGACTTTGATAATGATCCAAGTCTACATCTGTATCAGTATTACTTTCTTTTTAATTTCCGAGTGGTATGCCACTGAGTGGATGTACCACAATTTGTTTTGCCATTCAATTCCTTAACGCATATTTGGGTTATTTCAGTTGGGATACTATGTTTAACTGAATGAGAAATTTTAAAACTTTATTTCCAAAGTGTTTATACCGTTTAATAGTCCCACCAGTAGTATTGCTTGGCATTCTAGTCCACCCTTTCTCATGGGCAAGCAGTCATATTATCTTGTGATTTTAATTTACATTTTCCTGATGAATAATGGTGTTTTACAACTCTTTACACCATCACGTGTCACCAAACATTTTGGTCGATAATTGACTATATACAATGATGATCCCATAAGATTATAATAGCACATTGTTACTATGCCTTTTCAATATTTAAATATGTTTGCATACACAAATACTTACCATTCTATTACCATTGCCTACAGTATTCAGTATAGTAATACGCTGTACATGTTTGTAGCCCAGGAGCAATAGAACCATATAGCCTAGGTGTGTAATAGGCTATACCATGTCGTTTTGGGTAAGTATGGTCTATGAAGTTTACATAACGATGACAAGCCACACAACACATTTCTTAGAATACATCACCCTTATTAAATGATGTATAACTGCGTGTATATTGGTCATGATCCTAGTACAGTTTTTATTTAAAATATTTTACACATTTTTTATTGCACTACTTATTTTCACATCTGTGAGTTTTAAGAATTCTTTACACAGGAACACATGTGTTTAGCCTGTAGATTTTATTTTTGTTTCTCTAACCTTATCTTTTTAAAAATAGAAGCTTTACATTTTTTACAAAGATCAGTTTATCAGTTTGTTTAATGTTTCAGCATTATGTTGCTAAATTAAATATTTAACTACCCCAAGTTTTCAAAGAGCTACTGCAACATATTCTATAATATCAGATAATTTGGGGGTTTAGCATTTAAAAAGTTTACTCTCTGACACATTTTGAGTCAATTTTTATGCTCAAGCATAGATTAACAATTAAGGTATTCTGATTTCTACTCTTTTAGCACCATTTGTTGAAAATTGCATGGCTTTCTTATTAACTTAGCTGTGCTCCTTTTGCAAACCAATTGACTGCATATATGTGTGTTTCCAGACTCTGCTCTAAAACCAATATGTATTTGCCTATCTATATCTATATTTATGCTAACTTAATGCTTTAATTACTGCAACATATTTTAAGACTTGAAATCAAGTAGAATAAATCACCCAACTTTATTCCTCATTTTCAAAATTATATGTTACTTATTACACACTCTTTGTGCTTACATATGCATTTTAGAATCAGCTTATACGTTTCTATAGGTAAACCTTCTTAAAATTTTGATGTAGATTACAATGCATCTGTAGAAAACTTTGGGGAAACATTAATGGTATTGAGTCTTCTTACCCATGAACATGATATCTCTCTCCTATTATTTATTCTTTTATTTCACCTAGTAACATTTGTAGCACTTTAAAATAAAGTTATTGTACATATTATTACATGTAACCATATTTATTTCATATTTTATACTTTTATAAGTAACAAGTTACATTTAACGTAACTTTCTAATTGTGTGTTTTTTTAAATATACTAAAAACGATTGATACATGAGTAGTAACCTTTTATTTCCTTATCTTAGTAAATCACTTCTTATTTTTATTGGCTTTTTTTTTAGTGCTATCTACATATAGAATCATTCTTTCTATGAGCTAAGAGAGTTTTTCATCTTTCTTTACATTCTGTATGCATTTTATTTTTTTATTGCCTTGTTAAACTGGGGATGCCCTCAACTATAATGTTGAATAGCAATAAAACAAAGTTGTTTTCTGTTTCTGCTTCTATTTAGCATTGTAATTTTCTACACAAATTTGAATATATTGTGTTTAATTTTTATTAAGTTCAGAATAGTTGTTAAGCCTTTTTGTTTTATCTTTTGAAGCACATGTAATTTATAGATGTGTTGCTTACTTTGTAAACAACAGTTTTTAAAAAAATATCTTTCAATAATTATCAACCCAAAGTCAATGTGATCATAGTTCATATACTGCATAATAATCTTTAAAAATTATTGAGAGTTATTTTATAATACATCATATGGTCCATTTTGTTGAAAATATTACATTCACTGGAAAAACAGCTTGTATTCTGTTATGTATAAACTGTTAATAAATGTTAATTATGCTCAATTTGTTTATTGTGTTGTTTAGTTATTTTATAGCTTAAGTAATTTTCTGTAGATTTGGTGTATAAATATGGAAAGAGTATTATTGAAATACCTAGCTACAATTGTGAATTTGTCTGTTCTAACTTACATCAGCTTTTACTGTATATATTTTGACATCATTGTGGGGGGCATACACTCAGAACTGCTGTGTCTTCTTATTGACTTGTTATCTTTCTCATTGCAAAATTCTCCTTTTTTTTCCTATTTTCTAAGACCATATTGTCTTATATTAATGTAGCCACTGTGGCTTTTCTTACACTTTGCATAATATAACTTTTCCCATTTTTTTTTTGGTCCTATGTATGTCTTTATATTTCAATTGAGTTTATGTATACAGCAAGTGATTGCTCTTTCTTTTTATATCTAGTATGACCATCTCTATATTTTAATTATAATCGTTAGTCTATTTACACTCATTTTAATTGTATATATAAATTTATATCTACTATCCAGTTTTTTTATCTTACCCAAATTTTTCATTTTCTATTTTATTTTGCATTAATTTAGTATATTTTGATAATTTATTGCTTATTAACTATGTGTTTTGTTGTATTTTCATGGTTTCTTTGGGATTTACAATATGCATTTTAATCACAGTATCCCCTGCATTATGTTATACCATTTTAATTTTCTGTGCATGACACTTAAAAGGGTATAATTTCATTTCTCACTTCTTGGATCTTGTGCCATAATACTACTATGTATTGCTTCTTCATAAGGTATAAACCACACAATGCATTTAAACAATTGATAATATTTTGGGAAAATGTTTAAAGTAAAAAAAAAAGCCTGTTTTACATTTACTCTAATATTTATAATTTGTGTGCTCTTTCTTCATTCCTGGATAAAAACACCATATGATTCCATTAGTCGTTATTTTCCTTCATCCTGACTAACTTTCTGAAATATCTTTTGTAGTATAGGTCTGCTAGCATCAATTTCTTTAACTTTTCATTTCTTATTTCACCCACACTTTTATGGATATATTTGCTGGATATAAAAGTCTACATTGACAAATTTCTTCTTTCAGTATAGGAAGACTTTATTTTTATTATCTTCTGGATTTCATTATTTGATATTAAAAGTTAACTGACATTTATATTATATTTTTTCTATAGGCATATGGAGTTTTATGGAGAATTTTTAGTGTTTTTTAACAATTTATGATGGTTCTTATGGTATTATTTTCTGTGTATATACTACTTATATTTGTTAAGCATCATAGAAATATGTAATTACACTTTATTTATTCAAATATATTTTCCTCATCATCACTACTCTCTTATTTTTTTAAAAATTCCAATTGCCTGTGCAAAAAATATTTGATAATTTACCTCAGGTGACTGAATCACTGAAACGTTTTTCCTTTCTCATTTTCTTCTATCTTTCTTTTTTTTTGATATATGTTATTACTCTATTTTCAAGTTTACTAAACATTTCTTTTGTAGTGCCTAATTAAATTTTAAGTTTATACCAAAAAAGTGTCATTACAGCCATTTTCTTTTTTAACTCTCAATTTTCCATCTGGTTGCTTTGTATGTTTTATTTCTTTAGCAATATATTCTGTGTTCCACTACATGGTTTGTTTTGTTGAATGTTTTCTGTGCACATGAAAAGAGTATGTCTTCTGCTGCTGTTGTGTGAAGTGTTTCTTAAATGACAATTAGGTTTTCTTTGTTTATTCTGTACAAGATTTCTACAGTTATTAATATCTCTATACATATTCTTGATTTTTTTGTGTTTTTACTATATGAATGTTAGGAGAGCTTTAAAATGCTAACCTTTAGCTGTAGATATTTGGTTTTCTACAATTTTAGTATGCATAGCCCTTTAAAACATCTTTTTCTGCTGGTTTATATCATCTCTCTCATTTTTCTGTTGTTGATTCTATTGAGTGATAATATTCTTAGCTTTGGTCACATTTTTTTTTTTCTCTTGGCATGTCTAATAATTTGTGATCTGACGTTAGGTACTGTGAATTGCATTAAAGAATTATCACATCAACGAATTACATGTTTATGCTGTATGTTGTTGTTTTGTCATTTCCCATTGGACTTTTAAAAAATTCAGCCTTTTTTTTTTTTTTTTCTGATTGCTTTGATCTATTTTAGACTTAGGATTTAGTTTTTCTAAGAAAGGTCCAAACGAGTGTTCAATTCAAGGTCCCTACTGTTAACACATGTCCCTTCTGGAGTGTCCACTAAGTTATCCAAATGATCACAACAATTTTACTACTATTATTGGAATTGTCTTGTGGAGTTATACTTCAAAGAAGAGGAACCTAGTACACAGAAAATAAAAGGGACTCCATATGTAGGGGTCGTTTTCTGAGCAATTTCTCCTTTCTAGAACTCCAGCCTGCAATTTTCAATTTTCCTAGCATCCTGACACTACTAACTCTGACACCTCAAGTTAGAAAGTCTGCCAAGCTCTGTTTTCTTTTTCAGTTCTTGTATGTACAGCCTTAAAATTGCCTTAATGAATAAGAAATATAAACACATAGTGATTGACTTAATATTCACTGTTTCTCTTCTATTAGTACTTACAGTTGTATGCTTTTTGTTTAATATTTTAAAAAGTATTATTTTACATATTTTGCAGAGATTTTTAGTTGTTTATAAGGGGAGGCTAAGCCTGAACTTTGTTGTTCCTCAATGACTAGCAGTAGACTTCTAATTATATTTATAACATTTATTATTTAATAAGACTATAAACTTGATCAAAGCAGAGTCTATGTGTGTTCTCACAAATAAATTCTGTAAATGAGCATAAGGTCATCCAATAAAAAATTTTAATAAATATTGGCTTAATTAATTCCTTTCTAAATTTATGCTCAGAGAGGTTAAATTGCTTAAATCACTTACTTGCTTACAGATATTTATCAAGCTACTAAATCTAAGTCTGTCTAATTTGAAAATCTGCACTGTTTTTGTCAGACCAAACTGACATGCTGAGACTTCAGTGTGAGTTTTCAAAGGAAGTTATTTTTCTGTCATTAACAGTGGTTTTACTACAGTCTAAAAGTTCTTGCATCTTTCTTGGGGTATATTAATTTAAAGGAATTAATATGTAATTTTCTATTGTTAGATTAAGTCTGATCTTGAAAGATAATATTTTGCATTTTCTTCAATAGAATTTTATAAAATTTACTAGGTAATGGTAGTAAAGAGATGCTAGAAAATAAAAGGAAAATAAATAATTTTTGGCCTCTTATTCTACAGATATTTACTGGGCAACATCTCTGCACCAAGCACTATTTTAGACAGTAGGAAGCCTGGTAACTAAAGTAAGGTTTCCCATTATAATTAAAACAAATGATTAGAAATAAAAAGATGTATAATGTAATATCAGATAGTGATAAGAATTTTCCGTATAAATGAAGTAAGTTAAGAGAATAGGGCAGAACTATTCAGTAGAATTATCTGTAATAGTGGAAATATTTTATATGCTCTATCTAAGATGAAAGCTACTAGTTACATTTGATATAAAAGTGAGATAGAAGACTAAATTTTTAATTTTTAATTTATTTTTTGTTTGAATTTTAAAATAAAATAGGCACATGAGGTTAGTTGCAGTGGGATGTTTTCTTTCTGAAAGTAATATTTAACCAAAATCTGAATGAAGTATGGGAAAAAGTCCTCATTTATCTAGAAGAACACTTCATTTGGAAGGAAGAACAAAAACACTGAGCTAGGGGAATGCTTTGTTCCTATAATGGTTTTAGAAGCTTGTTTGTTCCAATATTTGTGTATTTCAGATTAGTCAAAGTACATACTGCCTTGGCTGGTTGAAGTAAGCAAAAAAGTGGTCCAGAAAACAAAGCTTGTTGCCTCAGATACATCATATTATGCATAACAAAAGTTATTTCAGCATATACATATGAAAGAGTATATTTCATCATATGTCAGCTGAGTAAAGTTTTTGAGCAACTTCCTGAAGGAATTGAATTCCTCATACTGTGACCTGCCTCGATAGTAAGCCAAGTAAATCAAAGTATTGGTGAAATATTTAACAATATTTGAAACATGTGAACAGGCAAAAATAATTACTTACTTATCTGACTTCTCTGACACTGGAATGCACTGAAAGTGCCACACAGGATTTTAGTTTATAAATGACAAGCAGTTACACAGCTCTTTCCATTATGTTGTTGAATTTTAAAAATTGTAATGAGAGAATAATTAACTAAAATAAATTATAATTAATTAAATTTATCAAATATAAAATGACATCTATGTGCATAGGACTATGATTTACAGAATATCATTTTTCAGATCATTTATGACCATGGTTAAGCAAATGATTTAATACAATTATGAAGAGTACATGTATCTATTTTAATCTGCTGTATTATGTTATATTTCAATCAAGATCAAATTCCATAAAACGATGTAAGGAAATTCTTAATTCATTTTGCTTGTAAAGAAGCTTTATTTTAGTATGAATGATTTGTTTAGTGGAATGCTTTCATGGTAGTTCTTTAAACTGATCTAGCCTTACACCATTCAAATTGATTTGAAAAGTTCAGAATATATTTTAAACAAAATGTGCTTTATTTGAACTATATATACATGTAATATATATTATATATAATTACAAATAACTAACAGTGTTTAGCAAGTTTAATTACAGTCTTCTTTATTTTTTTCTGGAATTTTCCAAGATGTCTTCTACTGAGGTTTTTTTTTTCTTTGTTTTTAGGGGGCTTGAATATTTATATAAACTCCCTCAGATTCAGCCAGTGTGTTGTAAATGGCTTAGGAAATGTCCATTGACAAATAGCACACATAAACTTGACCCACGTCTTGAATTCTAGTCTTAGAGTGACAGCCAAACTTCTTGGAAGATATTAAGTTCCATGATCTACTGGCATTAAGTACACAAAAGAGAACACTTTCTGTTCCCCAAGAAAATCCCAATGAATTAGAGAAAACAGCAATTAAAAATTAAAAATAACTATTTGTTCAATGATCTGCAAACATAAGTCTCTTCTCCTGTGAGAACTTTTGAGTGGCTTTGCACTTAAATTTCTTGTCAAGTTCATAATTCTGAGTGCTATTTAAAATATTATAGATCAGATAAAATGAAAAAAAAGATCTGTCATAAATTCTATCTTACTAGCATACTATTAATACTAAAAATGATAAAGATAGTCTGAAAACAAACCGATGATTGATGTAGGTCAAGAACTGTAAAGTACAATAAATGGAGTTTGTCATTTGGCAGTATATCAGAAGAATTATTTCCAAAGACCAAGTAAGACACAGACGTCTAATTCAGGAGCATTCATCAGGAGAGAAGTTATTATCCTAATTCATTATTTCAAAAAAATATAGAAGATAAAAACGTGTTAATATCAACAAACATGAAAAAAAATTCTGATATTAACTAGTCATTTACTAAAAATGAAGTAAAATAATAAAAGGAAGTAATTGTTAAATATGATCAAGACTATATAAACCAACCAGGCGCGGTGGCTCATGCCTGTAATCCCAGTACTCTGAGAGGCCGAAGTGGGCAAATCATGAGTTAGGAGTTTGGGACCAGCCTGGCCAATACGGTAAAACCCCATCTCTACTAAAAATACCAAAAAGTGAGTCAGGCATGGTGGCATGTACCTGTAGTCCCAGCTACTTGGGAGACTGAGGCAGGAGAATCACCAGAACCTGGAAGGCGGAGGTTGCAGTGAGCCGAGATCCACCACTGCACTCCAGCTGGGCTACAGAGCAAGACTCCATCTCAAAAAACAAATATATAAACCGACAAAATTAAACAAAAAGACTAGATAAATATAAGTCAAGCTATAAAGATTATTTGGAAATTTCAAATATGAAAGAGAAAGAATAGATCTACTTGTTTAGAAAAAAATATTCTATTAGATAGATATTAATGTTTGCCAAAAAAATGCTTCCAGAAAATGTTACCAAAATTCTTTTATATTTTAAAATGTTGGCTTCTTTATTAATATTTAAAGCATTTTTGTTTTATAATACAGCATGTTTCAAATATTATTGAATACTGTGTATGCATGAAAGTAAATCAAGTAGAAATGTAATAGACTATGTAAATCTAATTTTTAATATTTGGATAGGTTCCAATTTTTTACGAGGAAAAAAGGAAACATCTTTGGGAATTTTAAAATCTAATTTAAAGGCTAATGCCCTGTGATATATGCCAAGAATTTGACTAAATTAGTTACTGATATGTAATGGGGATACATTTATTTTACAAAATTTTTAAAAAACATTTCCAATGATATCTATAATTTACTACAAAATATTTTAGAAACATCCAGTGTGATATTTGGCAAAGCTTTAATGAAGAATTAATCAACAGTCTAGGAGTTAAGTATTTATGCTAACGTAATGATCAGAAATGCATACTTGCGTAATGATCTAGTTTGAAATCTGAGGTTCCAAAAAACAAAACAACAACAACAACAAAGAAAACAAAAAGAAACACTATAGTCATTTAGTAAGGTAATTATATTACTGAATGTCTGATTTCTTTTTTTTTTTGATGAAGCCTTGCTCTTATTGCCCAGTCGGGAGTGCAGTGGCGCAATCTCAGCTCACTGCAATCTCCCCCTCCCACGTTCCAGCGATTCTCGTGCCTCAGCCTCTCTAGTAGCTGGGATTACAGACGCTCACCTCCATTTTTTGTATTTTTAGGTGAGACGGGATTTCGCCATATTGTCCAGGGTGGTCTCAAACTCCTGAATGACCTCAAGTCATTCGACTCCTTTAGCCTCCCAAAGTGCTGGGATTACAGACGTGAGCCACCGTGCCTGGCCTAAAATGGGGCTTTCAATCACTTCTTTTAAAAGCAAAATTTTGGAAATCATTTGACTACAAAGATCTATATTTCATGGAATCAACACCTGTATGCTGTACAATATTTTAAATTATGTTTTAATTGGCTTATCTGGAAGTTTTAGTCCCAAGAGGCCATTCCACATACTAAATGTAGGGTTAAGTCAGGGTTAAACCTTTCTTTTTTATCAAATAGAAAACAGTGGTTGTGAAAGGTGAGAAGAGATATTTCTCTATCACAGATATGTTCTCAGAAAGATCCGTTTTAAGAAAGGGTACATGTGAAATCAATAATCTGGAAAATTATTCTTGTAAGACTCACTCAGAGCAAGTATACTTATAAAACCTTCATCGCAAGTACAGTATCTTGAAGACCACACTCAAAAATGTATTCCCTAACAAGATAAAAGGCAGGTAATCCATGAATAATGAATATGTATGTCGTGAGTCCAACCAAGAAACAGAGAATTTCTTTTTTAAATTTTATGTGGCAGGAGGTTAGTATGGACTCAAATAGAGACTTTTAGAAAAATTTCTCCTTAAGTTTTTGGAAACATAAAAAGTGCCTCTAAAATTAGAAAGTTTCAATCTAATGTAGTATTTAATTAAACAATAGATAAAAGGGAATATAGTGTATTGATAGTATAGGAATCTAATGTACTATATAGTGTATTATATTCCTACATTGCTTGCTTCAATAGAAATATAATAAATTCAATGGTTTTTTTTTTTTTT
>NW_012117766.1:438869-446016 GCF_000951035.1 Colobus angolensis palliatus
TGGAATTGACTATGGAAGGAATTCTATATGTTAAGATTTATATCAACATGAGTAGAGCTAGAGATAATGATAATCAAATATATCTGCATATTTTCGAAAACTATTTCAACTTATGTTTACAATCATATAATTTATTCATGCTGTATAAGCCATGTGATTACAATAAAGCTACTGTAAGCATCAAGTCTCATTAAGTTTAGCAGGGAGATGAAGCAACCTCAAAACAGAGACACACTAAAGTTGAATTTTTAAATCATTGAACAGAGCACTAAGATTTTATTTCCCAAACTTATTGGAGCATGTAGGATTTGAGGGGAAAAACTTATGTAGATATGTAAATCTTTATACTGATAATTCTTTTTGTTACTATCTTATGAAAAAAATATTGATTCAAGGTTTTTTAGGATTATTGAAAGGTTTAAAGGTAGAAGGCAGGCAGAGCAAGATGATCAAATGGAACCCTCCAACAATCTCTGCCCCTGACCCCAGGAACACAAAGTTGAACATCTATCCATGCTAGAAAGCACTTCCATTAGAACCAAAAATTAGGTAAGCAGTCACAGAATATAGTTTTAACATTATATCAAGGAAAGAGGCACCAAAGAGGGTAGAAAAGACAGTCTTGATATCTACACAACCCCTTCCAATCCCTTGGCAGTGGACAGAGCGATTCTGTGTGCTTATGGGAGGGAGAGCAAAGTGATTGTGGGACTTGTATTGGAAGTTAATGCTGCTCTGTCACAGAAGAACAAAACACACAGCAGAATTCCAGCACCCATGGAGGCAGCATTTAGACTACCCTCAGCTAGAGAAGATTCCTCTGCCCTAGCAGTATAAACCTGAACTCCATCTAATTCCACTATCTGACCAAAGCTGTCTAGAGTCCTGAATAAATTTAGAAGGAAATTAGGCCATAAGGTTGCAGTCTTTGGGCAAGCCCTGGGGCTTGGCTAGCCTCAGAGTCAGTGGACTTGGCGGAACATGTGACCTAGTGACGCACTATGTGTGGTGTCCAAGGGAGTGCTTGCATCACCCCTCCCCAAACGTCAGTCAGTGCAGCTTGGGAAGGGATCCCATGCCACCGCAAAAGGAAGAGGAAAGAGTACTCTGCCTTGCAAGAGTCCCTGCTTGAATACCAGCTCAGTTACAGTAAAATAAAGCACAAAGCATTTTTCTGAAGGCCCTATTGTTAGGCCCTAGCTACTGAACTGCGTGTGTGTGTGTGTGTGTGTGTGTGTGTGTCAGAGAGAGAAAGACAGAGATGGAGTTTCACTTTTGTTGCCCAGTCTGGAGTGCAATGGAGTGTTCTCGGCTCACCGCCGACCTCCGCCTCCCAGGTTCAAGCAATTCTCCTGCCTCAATCTCCAGAGTAGCTGGTATTATAGTCATGCGCCACCATGCCTGGCTAATTTTTTGTATTTTTGGTAAAGATGGGGTTTCTCCATGTTGGTCAGGCTGGTCTCAAACTCCTGAATGACCTCAAGTCATTCGACTCCTTTAGCCTCCCAAAGTGCTGGGATTACAGACGTGAGCCACCGTGCCTGGCCTAAAATGGGGCTTTCAATCACTTCTTTTAAAAGCAAAATTTTGGAAATCATTTGACTACAAAGATCTATATTTCATGGAATCAACACCTGTATGCTGTACAATATTTTAAATTATGTTTTAATTGGCTTATCTGGAAGTTTTAGTCCCAAGAGGCCATTCCACATACTAAATGTAGGGTTAAGTCAGGGTTAAACCTTTCTTTTTTATCAAATAGAAAACAGTGGTTGTGAAAGGTGAGAAGAGATATTTCTCTATCACAGATATGTTCTCAGAAAGATCCGTTTTAAGAAAGGGTACATGTGAAATCAATAATCTGGAAAATTATTCTTGTAAGACTCACTCAGAGCAAGTATACTTATAAAACCTTCATCGCAAGTACAGTATCTTGAAGACCACACTCAAAAATGTATTCCCTAACAAGATAAAAGGCAGGTAATCCATGAATAATGAATATGTATGTCGTGAGTCCAACCAAGAAACAGAGAATTTCTTTTTTAAATTTTATGTGGCAGGAGGTTAGTATGGACTCAAATAGAGACTTTTAGAAAAATTTCTCCTTAAGTTTTTGGAAACATAAAAAGTGCCTCTAAAATTAGAAAGTTTCAATCTAATGTAGTATTTAATTAAACAATAGATAAAAGGGAATATAGTGTATTGATAGTATAGGAATCTAATGTACTATATAGTGTATTATATTCCTACATTGCTTGCTTCAATAGAAATATAATAAATTCAATGGTTTTTTTTTTTTTTGAGACGGAGTCTCGCTCTGTCACCCAGGCTGGAGTGCTGTGGCCGGATCTCAGGTCACTGCAAGCTCCGCCTCCCGGGTTCATGCCATTCTCCTGCCTCAGCCTCCCGGGTAGCTGGGACTACAGGCGCCGCCACCTCGCCCGGCTAGTTTTTTGTAGTTTTTAGTAGAGACGGGGTTTCACCATGTTAGCCAGGGTGGTCTCGATCTCCTGACCTCGTGATCCGCCCGTGTCGGCTTCCCAAAGTGAATAAATTCAATGTTTTATTAAATATTTTATTGGATAGTCTATTCAGTTGAATAGAGTACAGTGTATTATATTCCTATATGACCTGTTTCAGTAAAATAAATATTGGTCAATGGATGTTATAAAAGAAATACTGGAATATACCCATACATGATTGGGGAATTTAAGCTATATTATATTTTCTCAAATTATTTAATGATAAATACAGAAATGACGTAAATAAGATTTTATTTATTCTTTTAGTAAACTGCAGGAAGCAAAATATGACTTTTTAATGGTATTTTTACAAGTATTTTTCTCACATAAGAAAATTTAATGGCTTAATAGCATATTTCCTTCATTTATAAACATTTCATCATGAAATCTAACGTAAAAGTTTACTACATAAATATATTTTATCTTTATATTATTTTAGAAAAACAAAATTATTCCTCTATGTTCATGCTCAACTTTACAGGTTGCCTTGCTTCCCCTGGGAATTTTTCAGAGAGAAAATGCTGCCTTTAATCATATGCTTTATTACTTTTTCTAAATGAAATCTTCAGCAATATTTTTTAGCATGTTAAAAAGAGATGTCTTAGAATTTGGAATTGACTATGGAAGGAATTCTATATGTTAAGATTTATATCAACATGAGTAGAGCTAGAGATAATGATAATCAAATATATCTGCATATTTTCAAAAACTATTTCAACTTATGTTTACAATCATATAATTTATTCATGCTGTATAAGCCATGTGATTACAATAAAGCTACTGTAAGCATCAAGTCTCATTAAGTTTAGCAGGGAGATGAAGCAATCTCAAAACAGAGACACACTAAAGTTGAATTTTTAAATCATTGAACAGAGCACTAAGATTTTATTTCCCAAACTTATTGGAGCATGTAGGATTTGAGGGGAAAAACTTATGTAGATATGTAAATCTTTATACTGATAATTCTTTTTGTTACTATCTTATGAAAAAAATATTGATTCAAGGTTTTTTAGGATTATTGAAAGGTTTAAAGGTAGAAGGCAGGCAGAGCAAGATGATCAAATGGAACCCTCCAACAATCTCTGCCCCTGACCCCAGGAACACAAAGTTGAACATCTATCCATGCTAGAAAGCACTTCCATTAGAACCAAAAATTAGGTAAGCAGTCACAGAATATAGTTTTAACATTATATCAAGGAAAGAGGCACCAAAGAGGGTAGAAAAGACAGTCTTGATATCTACACAACCCCTTCCAATCCCTTGGCAGTGGACAGAGCGATTCTGTGTGCTTATGGGAGGGAGAGCAAAGTGATTGTGGGACTTGTATTGGAAGTTAATGCTGCTCTGTCACAGAAGAACAAAACACACAGCAGAATTCCAGCACCCATGGAGGCAGCATTTAGACTACCCTCAGCTAGAGAAGATTCCTCTGCCCTAGCAGTATAAACCTGAACTCCATCTAATTCCACTATCTGACCAAAGCTGTCTAGAGTCCTGAATAAATTTAGAAGGAAATTAGGCCATAACGTTGCAGTCTTTGGGCAAGCCCTGGGGCTTGGCTAGCCTCAGAGTCAGTGGACTTGGCGGAACATGTGACCTAGTGACGCACTATGTGTGGTGTCCAAGGGAGTGCTTGCATCACCCCTCCCCAAACGTCAGTCAGTGCAGCTTGGGAAGGGATCCCATGCCACCGCAAAAGGAAGAGGAAAGAGTACTCTGCCTTGCAAGAGTCCCTGCTTGAATACCAGCTCAGTTACAGTAAAATAAAGCACAAAGCATTTTTCTGAAGGCCCTATTGTTAGGCCCTAGCTACTGAACTGCGTGTGTGTGTGTGTGTGTGTGTGTGTGTGTCAGAGAGAGAAAGACAGAGATGGAGTTTCACTTTTGTTGCCCAGTCTGGAGTGCAATGGAGTGTTCTCGGCTCACCGCCGACCTCCGCCTCCCAGGTTCAAGCAATTCTCCTGCCTCAATCTCCAGAGTAGCTGGTATTATAGTCATGCGCCACCATGCCTGGCTAATTTTTTGTATTTTTGGTAAAGATGGGGTTTCTCCATGTTGGTCAGGCTGGTCTCAAACTCCTGACCTCAGGTGATCCACCCGCCTCGGCCTCCCAAATTACTGGGATTACAGGCATGAGCCATGGTGCCCAGCTGGACTGCATTTTTGGATCTGCTGTGGACCCACAAAGGAACTTGATGTCACACAGGGAAGAACTCAGTCCTGACGATATTCACCACATGTTGACTAAAGATTTCTTTTGCCTTGAATAAACATCAATAGTTGGTAGGAAGTAGTCACCATGGGCCTTGGGACAATCCAGTACTATGCAGGATTCAAGTGTCACTCAGTGTTGTTCTAGCTGTGATGGAC
The DNA here is from genome assembly GCF_000951035.1 of Colobus angolensis palliatus. NCBI lineage: Eukaryota > Metazoa > Chordata > Mammalia > Primates > Cercopithecidae > Colobus > Colobus angolensis. The sequence continues at coordinate 443,762 of NW_012117766.1, forward strand.
ATGAGAGTGTTTGCATCACACCTCCCCCAACTCCAGGTATTCCAGAAAGGAGAGAGTGGTGCCTTGTACTTGAGGAAAAGTGAAGAAAAAGAATGAAAGTCTTCCTGCAAATCCAGGAAATTCTCCTGAATCATATCCAAGCCCATCAAGGCAGCAGGAATCTGCATAGTTTTTAAAATTCCTGAGTTTGGGACATTCCCTAGTGCAGATAAAAGTGCATTAATCAGAGACTTAGATTATGACACTTAATTGCTTTGAATGTCTGGAAAGCCTTCTCAAGAAGGATGGATAGAAACAAATCCAGATTGAGAAGATTAGAATAAATGCCCAATTCTTGAATCCTAGATATCACTGAACATCCACAAGCATCAATAACATCCAGGAAACATGATGTCACCACAATAACTAGATTAAAAAGTCACTAATCTCAGAGTGACAGAGATATGCAACCCTTCAGACAGAGAATTCAAAATCGCTGTTTTGAGGAAGCCAGATGAACTTAAAACAACACAAAGAAAACTTCAGAATCTTGTCAGAGAAATGTAACAAAGTGATTAAAATAATGAAAATGCAAGTAGAAATGCTAGGATTGAACATTTCAGTTAATAGACTGAAAACTTCTTAGAGTTTCTCAACAGCAGAATTGATCAAGCAGAAGAAAGAATGAGCTAATTTGAAAATATACTATATAAATACACTATCAGAAGACAAAACAAACAAAAAAAAGAATTTAAAAAAGCACGTATTTTTGTTGGCAAGATGGCTGAATAGGAACAGCTCCGGTCTACAGCTCTCAGTGAGATCAATGCAGAAAGCGGGTGATTTCTGGATTTCCAAATGAGGTACCCAGTTCATTTCATTGGAACTCGTTAGACAGTCGGTGCAGCCAAAGGAGGGCAGCCAAAGCAGGATGGGGCATTGCCCCACCCAGGAAGTGCAAGGAGTCGGGGAACTCCCTCTCCTAGCCAAGGGAATCTATTAGGGATTGTACAGTGCACTCCGGCTCACATACTCTGCTTTTCCCATGGTCTTCGCAACCTACTGACCAAGAGAATCACTCTGGTGCCTACACCACCATGGCCCTGAGTTTCCAACACAAAACTGGTCTACTATTTGGGCAGACACTGAGCTAGCCTCAGGAGTTTTTGTTTTGTTTTGTTTTGTGTTTTTTCATACCCCACTGGTGGAACACCATCGAGACAAAACTGTTCACTCCCCTGGAAAGGGGGCTGAAGCCAGGGAACCAAGTGGTCTGACTCAGCAGGTCCCCCCACCACAGAGCCAGCAAGCTAAGATCCACTGGCTTGAAAATATTGCTGCTAGCACAGCCGTCTGAGCTCGACCAGGGACACAAAAGTTCAGTGTGGAGAGGGACATTCACCATTGCTGAGACTTGAGTAGGCGGTTTTATCCTCACAGAGTTAACAAAGCCAGTGAGAAGTTCAAACTTTGAAAAGCCCAAACCAACTCAGCAAGGCCACTGCAGTCAGCCTGCCTTTACCTCTCTGGGCAGGGCATCTTTGAAAAAAAAGCAGCAGCACCAGTCAGAGACTTATAGATAAAACCTCCAACTTACTGGGACAGAGCACGTGGGGGAAGGGGCGGTTGTAGGCACAGCATCAGCAGACTCAAACATCCCTGTCTGGTAGCTCTGAGGAGAGCAGCAAAACTCCCAGAATAGCATTTAAACTCTGAAGAAACAGACTGCCTCCTCAAGTGGGTCTCCGACTCCTGTGTATCCTGACTGGGAGACACCTCCCAGTAGGGACTGACAGACTCCTCATACAAGAGAGCCCTGGCTGGCATCTGGCTGGTGCCCCTCTGAGACAAAGCTTCCAAAGGAAGGAACAGGCAGGAATTGTCGCTGTTTTGCATCCTCCACTGGTGATACCCAGGCAAGCAGGGTCTGGAGTGGACCTTCAGCAAAATCCAGCAGACCTGCAGCAGAGGGGCCTGACTGCTAGAAGAAAAACTAACAAACAGAAAAAAAAAGTATAAACATCAGCAAAAGGACGTCCATTCAGAGACCCCATCCAAATGTCACTGACTTCAAAGACCAAAGGTAGATAAATCCACAAAGATGGGGAGAAATCAGCGCAAAAGGCTGAAAATTCCAAAAACTAGAATGTCTATTCTCTTCCAAAGGATCACAACTCATTGACAGAAAGGAAAAAAAAATGGATGAAGAATGAGTTTGATGAACTAACAGAAGTAGACTTCAGAGGTGGGTAATAACAAACTCCTTTGAGCTAAAG
>NW_012117766.1:446066-449291 GCF_000951035.1 Colobus angolensis palliatus
AAGGGGGCTGAAGCCAGGGAACCAAGTGGTCTGACTCAGCAGGTCCCCCCACCACAGAGCCAGCAAGCTAAGATCCACTGGCTTGAAAATATTGCTGCTAGCACAGCCGTCTGAGCTCGACCAGGGACACAAAAGTTCAGTGTGGAGAGGGACATTCACCATTGCTGAGACTTGAGTAGGCGGTTTTATCCTCACAGAGTTAACAAAGCCAGTGAGAAGTTCAAACTTTGAAAAGCCCAAACCAACTCAGCAAGGCCACTGCAGTCAGCCTGCCTTTACCTCTCTGGGCAGGGCATCTTTGAAAAAAAAGCAGCAGCACCAGTCAGAGACTTATAGATAAAACCTCCAACTTACTGGGACAGAGCACGTGGGGGAAGGGGCGGTTGTAGGCACAGCATCAGCAGACTCAAACATCCCTGTCTGGTAGCTCTGAGGAGAGCAGCAAAACTCCCAGAATAGCATTTAAACTCTGAAGAAACAGACTGCCTCCTCAAGTGGGTCTCCGACTCCTGTGTATCCTGACTGGGAGACACCTCCCAGTAGGGACTGACAGACTCCTCATACAAGAGAGCCCTGGCTGGCATCTGGCTGGTGCCCCTCTGAGACAAAGCTTCCAAAGGAAGGAACAGGCAGGAATTGTCGCTGTTTTGCATCCTCCACTGGTGATACCCAGGCAAGCAGGGTCTGGAGTGGACCTTCAGCAAAATCCAGCAGACCTGCAGCAGAGGGGCCTGACTGTTAGAAGAAAAACTAACAAACAGAAAAAAAAAGTATAAACATCAGCAAAAGGACGTCCATTCAGAGACCCCATCCAAATGTCACTGACTTCAAAGACCAAAGGTAGATAAATCCACAAAGATGGGGAGAAATCAGCGCAAAAGGCTGAAAATTCCAAAAACTAGAATGTCTATTCTCTTCCAAAGGATCACAACTCATTGACAGAAAGGAAAAAAAAATGGATGAAGAATGAGTTTGATGAACTAACAGAAGTAGACTTCAGAGGTGGGTAATAACAAACTCCTTTGAGCTAAAGGAGCATGTTCTAACCCAATGCAAAGAAGCTAAGAACCTTGAAAAAAGGTTAGACAAAAGTCTAACTAGAAAACCAGTTTGGAGAAGAACATAAATGACCTGATGGAGCTGAAAAACACAGCACAAGAGCTTTGTGAAGCGTACACAAGTATCAAGAGCTGAATCAATCAAGTGTAAGAAAGAATATCAAAGGGAGAAGTTCAACTCAATGAAATAAAGTGAGAAGACAAGATTATAGAAAAAAGAGTGAAAAGAAATGAACAAAGCCTCCAAAAAATATGGGATTATGTGAAAAGACCAAATTTACATTTGATTGGTGTACCTGAAAGTGACGGGGAGAATGGAACCAAGTTGGAAAATACTCTTCAGGATATATCCAGGAAAACTTACCCAACCTAGCAGGACAGGCCAACATTCAAATTCAGGAAATACAGAAAACATCACAAAGTTACTCATAGAGAAAAGCAACCCCAAGACACATAATCATCAGATTCACGAAGGTTAAAATGAAGGAAAAAATGTTAAGGGCAGCCAGAGAGAAATCTCGGGTTACCCACAAAGGGAAGCCCATCAGACTAACAGCAGATCTCTCTGCAGAAACCCTACAAACCAGAAGAGAGTAGGTGTCAATATTCAACATTTTTAAAGAAAAGAATTTTTAACCCATAATTTCATATCCAGCCAAACTAAGCTTCATAAGTGAAGAAGAATAAAAATCCTTTACAGACGAGCAAATTCTAAGACATTTTGTTACTACCAAGCCTACCTTACAAGAGCTCCTGAAGAAAGCACTAAACATGGAAGAGAACAACCAGTACCAGTCCCTGAAAAAACATACGAAATTGTAAAGACCATCGACAACATGAAGAAACTGCATCAACTCACATGAAAAATAACCAGCTAGCACCAAATGGTAGGATCAAATTCACACATAACAATATTAACCATAAATGTAAATTGGCTAAATGCCCCAATTAAAGACACAGACTGGCAAATTGGATGAATAGTCAAGACCCATTGGTGTGCTGTATTCAGGAGACCCATCCCATGTGCAAAGACACCCATCAGCTCAAAATAAAGGGATGGAGGAATATTTATCAAGCAAATGAAGAAAAAAAAAAGGCATGGGTTGCAATCATAATCTGTGATAAAACACACTTTACACCAACAAAGATCAAAAGAGACAAAGAAGGGCATTACATAATAGTAAAAGAATCAGCACAACAGGAAGAGATAAGTATTCTAAATATATATGTACCCAATAGGGGAGCACCCAGATTCATAAAGCAAGTTCTTAGAAACATACAAAAAGACTCAGACTCCTGCACACTAGTAGTGGGAGACTTTAACACCCCACTGTCAATATTAGACAGATCAATGAGACAGAAAATGAACAAAGATATCCAGGACTTGAACTCAGTTCTGGACCAAGCAAACCTAATAGACATCTACAGATCTCTCTAGCCAAAATCAACAGAACGTACACTCTTCTCAGCACCACACAGTACTTAGTCTAAAATTGACCAAATAATTGGAAGTAAAACACCCCTCAGCAAATACAAAAGAACAGAAATCATAACAAACGGTCTCTCAGACCACAGTGCAATCAAATTAGAACTCAAGATTAAGAAACTCATTCAAACCACACAACTACATGGAAACTGAACAACTTGCTCCTGAATGTCTGCTGGGTAAATGATGAAATGAAGGCAGAAATAAAGATAGTCTTTGAAAGCAATGAGAACAAAAGCACAACATACCAGAATCTCTAGGACACAATTTAAGCAGTGTGTAGAGAGAAATTTAAAGCACTAAATGACAACAAGAGAAAGCAATTAAGATCTAAAATTGACACCCTAGCATCACAATGAAAAAAACTAGAGATGCAAGAGCAAACAAATTCAAAAGCTAACAGAAGGCAAGAAATACCTAAGATCAGAGCAGAACTGAAGGAGATAGCAACATGAAAAACCCTTCAAAAAAATCAATGAATCCAGGAGCTGATATTTTGAAAATATCAACAAAATAGATAGACTGCTAGCCAGACTGATAAAGAAGAAAAGAGAGAAGAATTAAATAGATACAATAAAAAATGTTAAAGGGGATATCACCACCAATCCCACAGAAATAGAAACTACCATCAGAGAATACTATAAACTCCACTTTGTAAATCAATTAGAAATTCTAGAAAAA
>NW_012117766.1:453776-454537 GCF_000951035.1 Colobus angolensis palliatus
CATGCTACCTGACTTCAAACCATACTACACAGCTACAGTAACCAAAACAGCATGGTACTGGTACCAAAACAGATATATAGACCAGTGGAACAAAATAGAGGGCTCATAAATAACACCACATGAAACCGTCTGACTTTCGACAAACCTGCCAAAAACAAGCAACGGGGAAAGGATTCCCTATTTAATAAATGGTGTTGGGAAAACTGGCTAGCCATATCCAGAAAGCTGAAACTGGATCCCTTCCATATACCTTATACAAAAATTAGCACAAGATGGAATAAAGACTTAAACGTATGACTTAGGACCATAAAACCCTAGAAGAAAACCTAGACAATATGATTCAGGATATAGGCATGGGCAAAGACATCATGACTAAAACACCAAAAGCAATGGCAACAGAAGCCAAAATAGACAAATAGGAACTAATTAAGCTGAGGAGCTTTTCCACAGCCGAAGAAACTATCATCAGAGTGAACAGGCAACACACAGAATGGGGGAAAATTTTTGCAATCTATCCATCAGACAAAGGGTTAATATTCAGAATCTACAAAGAGCTTAAACAAATTTACAAGAAAAAACAACTCTGTCAAAAAGTGGGAGAAGGATATGAACAGATATGTCTCAAAAGAAGACATTTATGCAGTCAAGAAACATATGAAAAAAACCCATGATCACTGATTATTAGGGAAATACACATCAAACCGCAATGAAATACTATCTCATGCCAGTTAGAATGGCAATCATTAAAATGTCAGAAATCA
>NW_012117766.1:454762-469716 GCF_000951035.1 Colobus angolensis palliatus
TGAGTTCATGTCCTTTGCAGGGACATGGATGAAGCTGGAAACCAGCATTCTCAGCAAACTATCTCAAGAACAGAAAGCCAAACACTGCATGTTCTCCCTCATAAGTAGGAACTGAACAGTGAGAACACATGGACAAAGGGAGGGGAACATCACACACCAGGGCCTTTCAGGGGGTTGGGGAGTAGGGGAGGGATAACATTAGGAGAAATACTTAATGCAGATGACAAGTTGATCGATACAGCAAACCACCATGGCACGTGCATACCTATGTAACAAATCTGCACGTTCTGCACAGGTACCCCATAACTTAAAATACAATTAAAAAAACATACTTACAAGATTTACAAAATAGCCCCAAAAGTGCACATCTAACAGTTATTGATTTAAAAGAGGAGGTTGAGAGATAGAACAGCATAGAAAGTTTTTTCAAAGAAAATATAACAACTTTGCAAAACTAGACAAAGATACCAATATCTAAGTACAACAATATAATAGAATACAACACAGATTTAAGTCAAATACAACTACCTCAAGACAGTTAATAATGAAACTCCCAAAGGTCAAGGTTAAAGAAAGGATCTTAAAAGCTTTTTAATAAGCTCCAATATTTCTGTTAGTAGACTTCTTAGTGGAAACCTGACTAGCCAGAAGAGAGTGGCATGATGTACTCAAAGTGCTGAAGGAAACAAAGGACACATTTTTTTTTTTTTGCTATGATTTTTATATCCAGAACAAAAAAATCCTTATCACTTGAAGGAGAAATAAAAACTTTCCAAGACAAAGAAAAGCTGAGATATTTTGGTCAACACCTGACCTGTCCTACAAGAAATGTTTAAGGGAGTTATTTGATCAGAAAGCAGAGGTCATTAATGAGCAATAAGAAATCATATAAAGGTACAAAAGTCCCTGGTAACAGTAAATAAACAGAAAAATACAGAATATTCTAATACTGTAATTGTGCTGTGTAGACCACTCATATCTTGAGAAGGAAGAATAAGGACAAACTTGTCAATATAATAGCTACAACTTTTTAAGAGCTAGATAGTATAAAATATAAATAGATACAACAACAAAAAAAATAAAAATCAGGGGAATGAACTTAAAGTGTACAGTTTGTATTAGTTTTATCTTAAATTAAAATATAGAGAAAATTACTTTTAGACAAAAAAGACAGGTAGGAAAGAGGAAGAGAGGATCATGAAACAACCAGAAAACAATAAACTGGCAGTAGTAAGTCCTTGCCAATTAATAATAACATTGAATGTAAAGGGAGTAAACTTCCCAATCAAAAGACATAGGGTGGCAGAATAGGTTTTAAAAAATAAATAAAATATAATAAATTATCTGCTGCCTACAAGAAACTCACTTCACCTATAAAGACACGTGTAAGCTAAAAACAAAGGTATGGGAAAAGATATTTTATGCAAATGGAGACCAAAGGAGATCAGGAGTAGCTATTATCAAATTAGATAAAAATAGATTTAAAGAGAAAACTATAAAAAAAAACAAGGAAGGACATTATTAAATGAAAAAGGGGTCAATTCATCAGGAGGTTACAACAATTTTATTTATGCACCCAACACTGGAGCACCAATGTATTTATAAAGCAAATATTACTAGAAGTAAAGAGATAGATAGGCCCTCTACAATAATAGCTGGATACCTCAACATTCTACTTTCAGCATCGGACAAACCATCCAGGCAGAAAATCAACAAAGGAACACTGGACATATTCTGCACTATAAACCAAATGCACCTAACAGATATTTACAGAATATTTTATCTAACAGCTGTGGTATACACATTCTTTTCCCCAGTAAGTGGATTATTCTCAAAGATAGACCATATATTAAGCCACAAAATGAGACAGAAAACTAAAAAAAAATTCAAATCAAAATAAAACACCTGAATGAAACACCTGAAATTATGAAACACCTGAAATTATGAAACTACTGAAAGAAGACTTTGGGGAAGTTCTCCACAGCATCTGTCTGAGCCAATATTTCTTTAAAAATACCTCAGAAGCACAGGCAACTAAAGCAAAAATGGACAAATGAGATCACAGAAAGGTAAAAAGCTTCTCTGCAGCAAAGGAAGCAATAGGTAAAATGAAGAGACAATGCATAGAATGGGAGTAAATATTTGCAAACTATCCATCTGTCAAGGAATTAATAAATAATATATAAGGAGACCAAAAATTCGATAGAAAAAAATCAAATAATATTACTTTAAAATGTGCAAAAGATCTGATAGACATTTCTCAAAAGAAGACATACAAATAGCCAACAGGCATAAGAAAATATGCTCAACATCATTAGTCATCAGAGAAATGAAAATAAAACTTATAATGATATTCATCTCATGCCAATTAAAACTGCTTTTCCCCAAAGACAGGTACTAATAAATGTTAGTAGGGTTGTGAAGAAATGTAAAACTTCGTACATTGTTTGTGGGAGTGTAAGTAAGTGCAGCTACTATGGAATGTAGTATGGAGTTTCCTCAAAAAACTAAAAATAGAACTGCCATGTAATCTAGCAATTCCACTACTAGTTAATATATCCAAAAGCAAGATAACCAGTATATCAAAGCTATATCTTCACTCCCATGTATATTGCAGCAATATTCATATAGGCAAGATTTAGAATCAACCTAAGTGTTTATCAGCAGATAAATCAATACAACATGTGGTACATATACACAATTAAATATTATTCAGCCATAAAAAGACATAATATCCTGTCGTTTGCAACAACATAAATGGAACTAGAGGACATAATGTTAAGTAAAATGAGCCAGGCACCGGAACACTCATTTTGCATGTTCTCACTGATATGTGGGAGCTAAAAATAACAAAAATAGAACTAATAGAGATGGAGAGCAAAATGATGCTTACTAGAGGCTGGGAAGGGAGGAGAAGAAGTGGGGAGAAATGGTGATACTAACTGAGTGCAGAAATATACCTAGATAAATTAAATAAGACCTGGTATTTTATAGCAAAATAGAGTGACTATAGTAAGCAATAATTTCTTGTATATTTAAAAATAACTAAAAGAGTGGAATTTGAATATTCCTAACACACACAAAAAAATGTTCAAGGTGAGGGATATCCCAATTACTTTGATTTGATCATTACAAATTGTGTGCCTGTATCAGAACATTAAATATAACTCATAAATATATACATGTATTATGTACCCATAATAACTAAAAAGAAGAAACTTTAAAGATTTTAAGAATTTTTAAATGAATGATATAAAAAGATGAAAAGTAAAGCAGATAAAGAGAAAAGTGGTATATTTTTATAATATATTTAATAATGTATTATATATTCAATATATTATGTATTAAATTTAATACATATTCAATTATATATTTAATGATTTATTATATACTCACTATACTGTACATATCCACCTTATTGTGCATATATAATGTACATAATATAGCATATGTATCATATGTATAATTTGGGCATAAGTTGCCTTCTTAGATTCATTTTCATTGTTTATAATTACTAAATGTTAATACTTTTTTATAATGCAAAAAGGCACTTTTACACACTAATTTGATTAAATATTAAACTAACATCAGGTATATATATTCATGTTACTATGATATATCTTGCCAAGTGGGGAAAAACCCAGAGTGGTTTATCTTTATTACTTATTACACCTGAAAACTTTGGTCAACAACCTGAGGACTCTGAATGGTAAAGCAATACAACCAGGTTGAGACTCAAAGTCAAAAGTTAAAGTGACTCATATGGGTTGCATGTAAGTATTAGCTTGCTTGCATGCTCTGTCACACACACTTCTCTCTCTCTTTCTCTCTCTCATCATATGTATGTGGATTTGATTGTTTGCATAAAGTACAGCATGAAAAATTATTTGCCACATAAGATCCTTTATATATTGGCTTTAAAGGAACTTTGTTCTATCTCAGAAAAAGAGTTTTTAAAGCCTTAAGCCCAGTCATGGTTGATTTGTGTCATTACATTCCTTTGTGAGTTGGATAAATTCCTCTCCACCTCAGGTCCCAAGATAACATGAGGCTCCTCAGCTTGTTAAAAAGTTACATTCTATTGCCCAGACCCAGTCTCAGAAAATAAAAATGAAAAAGAAAAAAAATTACATTCTTTATTTACCACAAGTAAGGAACTGTGTACAAGGACTGTATAGACAAGGTATGATGTCAGTTTCCCTAAAAGGCTTTCATTGCCTCTCTAAGTCAAATTTTATTTCTTAAAAGAAAGCATGCCATTCCAATCAAAGCCTTGGTAAAATAACCAGTTTCTCCAATTGTGTCCTTTTGCAAAAGAAAACATTCATTTTTAAAAAAAAAATATGGAATGCTTCATGAATTTGCATGTCATCCTTGTGCTGGGACCATGTTTATCTCTGTATCCTTCCAATTTTAGTATGTGTGCTGCCAAAGTGAGCACAGATAACAGATTCTTATCACATTTATGCAAATAAATATATTGCCATAAGTTAAGAATACTCAAAAATAGTTTCCAAATTCTGGAGAAATCAGATAGAGAGAAATATGCTCCAAATTTTATTTATAGGATTATACTTTACTCAATTGTTGAAAGCTGTAAAAAACTCAAAAGTTTTCTTCACTTTAAAAAAATGAAGAATTAGCAACATTTTAGGCAGAGTCATAAAAGGATTATTTTAGTCATAGGTTCAGTCCATGCAGTTAACTATGGTTTTGCTTGAATTCATAAACGTTTCAGCTCTCCATGGGAGTCCTGAAAGATTTTCCTCTTTTCTAATGTCACAACATCCAAAGTTATCAGAAATGTGCATTTAAGAGCACCTGTTAGAGTCCTTTAGCTTGTAAAACCTCCTTTGAAACAGGATTAACATGAAACAATAATTGTCTGTGGATGACAAAAAGTCTTAGGGCAGCCACAATTAAAGGTATAATTAACAAAGAAATTTGTTACCTCTGTAGCACACAATAATTTAACATAACAATTATAATTATTAACATATGCCAAAAACACATTTATACAAATACTGTCCAAAAAAGGCCAGATTTTACCTCTACATTAGTGTACTATTGATGTCAAACCTAATTCTTGATAAAATATTACAGACAAATATATCAAATCTTAATTAGTTTGACCATAAGGTAAGATTTTCATAAACTTTTTTTTTAATATTTTTTTAAATGAAAATTTCAATGCTTTAATACAAGCTTATCCAACCCATGGCCTGTTTACTGTGTGTGGCCCAAGACATCTTTGAATGTGAACCAACACAAATTCATAAACTTTTTAAAAATATTTTAATTTTCGGGGGCCTTTTTTTTTTTTTTTTTTTTGGCTCATCAGCTATCATTACTGTTAGTAGTTTTGTGTGTGTGTGGCCAAAGACAATGCTTCTTCTTTCAATATGGCTCAGGGACCCAAAAGATTGGCCACCCATGCTCTAATAAAACTCTGTTATGCTTTCATTCAAATATTATATTTATGAAGAAAACTGAATAATACTTCTTTATAGTTATGTTCACACACAGAATTTCTTTTACAATGTTTATCATTCGTGAACCTTCCACAACTTTCTTAAATGTTCAGCTTTATCCTGTATAACTTAAAACAATCCTTTAAACCTCTAAACTAGGCAAAATAGTTCACATTTCCTGCCTTTTTATATTGTTTTACTAAAAGCACATTCTCGTTTCCTTACATACCTTGCATGTAAAACTGTTTTTCCAGTAGTCTTGAGTACATGTTATACTATTAACTTTTAGCAACTATTACTTTTGATGAAAAACCTGGTAAAGAAGCGATTCTAATTAGGTACTAGGTCTGGAGCCTAGGACACCCAACAGAAGTACAGGTAAGGCCTGACCTTTTCTAGCATAGCAAGGAGACATGTCTAATTCTGTATGTTTCCAGCCCTTACTTGTCTTTAAAGCAGGCAAGTTGTACAGTTAAGGATCATAGTAGCAATCCATAGCATTAAGGCATTTAGTAGACCTAATACCTTTAAAACTGTACACTGTTAATAAATTTCCTTTCATGAATGCTTTTTGATTTACACAGATCATCTATGACATGCTTTGACTTTCTGACTTATCCTAAACATCCCTCTTTTCAAACAACCAGTCATTTTACTTTAGAGCAAGGATTTAACATATGGAATGCTTTGTCGCATAAAATCTCTTTCCTTTATAACATTCCTTACCAAATGGGATTCTAGAATAAACTGGTCTTACTGTTTATACCACACCTTACTTTCATCTCTGATATGGTAATCTACTAGGCAGGGACCCACACTTCATCTCTGTCCTATGGGTCTCTTGTGCTTGAGGCCTTGGGCCACACTATATTTTTGTCTCCATGACCTTATAGTGACTCTTGCAAGGAGCATTTTAGCAACAAAATGTTTATATATTTTCTTATAATCTTGTATCCTGTGTTCTTTAAATCAATGAGAACATTTGCCCTCTTGACATAAAGAAGTAACCTCCAGAGGACTTTGGACTTGGGAGAAAAACTTGCAAATGGAAAAGAAGCAGTTTTCCCTCCTCCAAAAAGGGAGCTAATTCATAACTCATAAAGGAAAGTAAGTGGGATATTTAAAGGACCAGTGTGAGACCCTATGATGGGAACACACTGCTTCAAAAGCCATGAGAAAACTCAGTCCTGGGGCATAGCATTAAATAAAAGCATATGGTAAGTCACAAGAAGCTGGTAGAGCTGGTGTTCTAGTTAGTGTGTTTTTAAGAAGTCACATGGCCTATGAAGTGAAAGCAAAGAAGCAGACTTGCCTGTGAGGTGGATGGTCTGGTGGGTGAACAAGACCATTTTAAAATACACACAGAGAAAACAGGAGAGTAGATGCTACTGGTTTGTAAAAAAAAGCTGATGTTAGTTGTGAAAGCAGAGGAAACTTAGAATCATGATAGAAGGCATCTCTTAAGGAAGCAGGAGAGAGAATTAGTGCTAGTAGGGGAAAAGCCAGATGCTTATAAAACCATCAGACTTTGTAAGGACTCACTCACTATCACAAGAACAGCATGGGGGAAATGGCCCCCATGATTCAATTATCTCCCACCAGGTCCCTCTACTGACATCGTGGGGATTATGAGATTATAATACAAGATGAGATTTGGGTGGGCACACAGAGCCAAACCATATCATTCTGCTTCTAGCCCCTCACAAATCTCGTGTCCTCATGTTTCAAAACACAATCATTTCTTTCCAGCAGTCCCAAAAAATTCTTAGCTCATTCCAGCATTATCCCAAAAGTCCATATCCAAAATCTCATCTAAGACCATGTAAGTCCTTTCCACCTATAAGACAGTAAAATCAAAAGCAAGTTAGTTACTTCCTAGATACAATGGGGGTATAGGCATCGGGTAAATACACCTGTTCCAACTGGGATACATTGGTCAAAACAAAGAGGCTATAAGCCCCAGGCAAGTCTAAAATCTAATAGAACAGTGTTTAAACCTTAAAGTTCCAAAATGATCTCTTTTGATTTTATTTCTCACAATGAGGTCACACTGATGCAAGATGTGGGCTCCCATAGCCTTGGGCAATTTCACCCCTCTGGCTTTTCAGGGTAGTGCCCGACTCCTGGCTGCTTTCATTGGCTGGTATTTAGGGTCTGTAGCTTTTCCAGGTGCATGGTAGAAGTGGTCAATTGATTTATCATTCTGGGATCTGGAGGACAATGACTCTCTTCTCAGAGCATCACTAGGTAGTGCCCCAGTGGGGATGTTTTGTGGAGGCTTGGACCCCACATTTCCCTTCCACACTGCCCTGATAGTTGTTCTCCATGAAGGCACCACCCTGCAGCAAACTTCTTCCTGGACATACAGGCTTTCCCCTACATCCTCTGAAATCTAGGTGGAGCTTCCCAAGCTTCAATTCTTGTCTTCTGCACACCCACAGGCAGGACTGACACCAAGTAGAATCTGCCAAGGCTTGAGGCATACCCCTTCAATGCAATGTCCTGTGATGTGCCTTCGGTTTTAGCCATGGCTGGAGTATCTGGAATGAAGGGCACCGATTCCATTTTTTCCCTCCTATGATTCCAGGCCTATGAGGAGAGGGGCTGCCACAATGATCTCTTACATACCGTGGAGACATTTATCCAATTGCCTTGGTGATTAACATTTGGCTCCTTATTACTTACGTAAATTTTTGCATCTGGTTTGAATTTCAACTCAGAAAATGGATTTTTTTTCTATTGCATCATCAGACTGCAAATCTTTCAAACTTTTATGCTCTGCTTCCCTTCGAATGCTTTGCCACTCAGAAATTTCTTCTGTCAGATACCCTAAATCATCTCTTTCAGGTTCAGAGTTCCACAGATCTCTAGCCATTGTTCCTACTGCCTCTGTGACTACCGCCTCTATGACTGACACTATCACTACGACTATAGTCATTGTCCCTACTGCCTCTAGTCAGGGGTTAAATGTCACCATTCTCTTTGCTAAAGCATATAAAGAACCACCTTTATTATAGTTCTTACAAGTTCTTCATCTCCATCTGAGACAACCTCAACCTGGACTTAATTGTCCATATCATTATCAGAATTTTGGTCAAAGCCATTCAGTAAGTATTTAGGAAGTTCTAAGCTTTCTCACATCTCTCTGTCACTGGAACCTTCCAAGTCTCTAAGAAGTTCCAAACATTTCTATATTTTTCTGTCTTCTCCTGAGCCCTCCAAACTGTTCAAACGTCTGCCTGTTACCCACTTCCAAAGTCACTGCCACATTTTTGGGTATCCTTACAGCAGCACCCCACTCCCTCAGTACCAATTTACTGTATTAGTCCATTTTCATACTACTGTGAAGAAATACCTGAGACTGGGTAATTTATGAAGAAATACCTGAGACTGAGTATTTTATGAAGAAAAAAGGTTTAATTGACAATCAGTTCTGCATGGCTGGGGAGGCCTCAGGAAACTTAAAGTCATGGTAGAAGGCACCTCGTCACAGGGCATAAGGAGAGAGAATGAGTGCTAGCAGGGTAAATGACAGATACTTCTAAAACCCTTAGACCTCATGAGAACTTGTATTATAAGAACAGTATGGGGGAAACAGCCCTCATGAATCAACTGCCTCTCATCAGCTTTCTTCCACAACACATGAGGATTACAACATTACAATTCAAGATGAGAACTGGGTGGAGACACAGAACCAAATCATGTTCTTTGTTTTGCTTCAGTTTGTTTATCATTGTGAACAACATTGCTATTAATGTCAGTATCTTTTGTCTTCTTGTGGAAGAGTGCTTTTACTTATCTTGAGCAAATATCTCTAAATTTTCTGGTTGTATAATAAAAAGCTTGTTTATCTTAAGTGGCTGTATCAATTTTTATTTTTACCAGCAATGAATTTCCCCTAGAGTAAGCATTCTAAGAGGCTCAGATGGGATGTTTCTATAATTTAGCCTTGGAATTCCCAGCATATCACTTGTTCCACAATCTATTACTTAAACAAGTTTTTTTGGGTGGGATTAATTAAATTAGAATTCTAAAACAAAAAAAAGAAAAAAAAGTTCAAGTAACACACAGGAAAGGTCAGAAAAAGAAAGCATAAATTAACCCCATCTCTACTAAAAATACAAAAAGTAGCTGGAAGTGGTGGTGTGCACCTCTAATCCCAGCTACTCAGGAGACTGAGGCAGGAGAATCATTTGAACCCAGGAGGTGGAGGTTGCAGTGAGCTGAGATCACAGCACTGTACTCCTGCCTGGGCAACAGAGCAAGACTCCATCTCAGAAAAAAAAAGTTATAGATAACAAAGAGAAAAAATAAAATAAAATAAAATGAATGACTTAAACCCTAACATATCAGTAACTATATTAAATGTGAATGGTCCAAATACATCAATTAAAAGACAGACGTTGGCAGAGCAGGTAAAAGCCTATCTCAAGCATACGTTGTCATTAAGACACTCATCTTTAATACAATGATAAAAAACATATGCCATGAAAACAATCAAAAGAATTAAGAAATGGTTACAACATGTCAAATAAAGTAGACTTCTCAGCAGTTTAGTATATTGTCTGTAATAGTGGTCTCACATGTTATAAATTGTAAAGAACTAAATAAACAAACACATAAATGAGTGTATGTAAAATTAGTGAAATCTGTATAGACTTCATGGATTGTATCAGTGTCAGTTTCCCATTTGCAATATTATTGTACTTTCATGTGCAAAATGGTAACATTTTAATAAACTGAGTGAAGAGTGTGTGAGGTCTCTCAGTTTTATTCTCTGCAACTACATGAGATTCTATAGTAATCCTAAAATAATAAGTAAACGAATGAGTAATAAATCTGGCCCTTAAATAAAAGAATGAGAGTGTTTTCAATATACAGATATAGAAAGACCTCCAAGTTATAGTGTAATGTGGAAAAAGTCAAATTTCAGAAAAATGTGCATAGTTTCTATCACTTGTGTAAAAGGGAGGTAAGAGAATGTACATCATTATTGATAGTATAAATAATAAAGATAAACTTTGAAAAAATACACAAGAAATGTGAGACAGTGGTACATGATGAGTAGGTTAAGGTAAAGTGCACCATTTTATGACATATAAATTATGTGAACATTTTGCCTATTTTGAAGTTAAGTATATTAAGTAGAAATATAACAAATCACATCAACACTTGAGGAACTCAGTCTTGTTCCTCACCACAAATGCAGAAAAATTTAGCAAATTTACAAAAATCGAAGACAGATGTATAAAATATTAACACATTAAGACCAATAAAATTTGGTTGAGAATAGGAAAATATCTAACATTAAATGATAAAAATATTTATATTCAAAAAGAAAGAAAAAACATTCTATATAATTTAATATTCATTTATTACAAAAAATTCAAAGCTCTAAACAATAGATATATCTCAATCTCATTGAATAGCTGTCAAACACTTATATAATTAATGCTACATATGTAGATATAGGCCCTCTAAAATGGGACACAAAGCAAACATGCAAAATTTCATTCCCAGTAAATATTTTATTTGATACCTTCAAACTTGTCTTATATCTAAAATTATAAAAACTAGCCAAAAAGTTGGAAAATCTAAGTAAAATTTATTAGCAAATTATTAGTTTCTTTTAAGTAAGTCCAAAGGAATCTACAGATAACCTAAACTGACTAAGAGACAGTGTCAGTAATAACAAGATAAAAGATTAATGTTAAAAAGGTGTTTCAAAACAATAACTGATTAATATAGTAACAAACTATATTGTATACAGAGTTACAGATTTGTTAAGATAAGATCTTAGAGATTCCTAACTATTGCCAAAGTAGCTTGTACTTTAAGTAACAAAGAGTGGTACAAATTTACTTGTCAGGGAAGCAGCATATTTAGAACTTCATTACAAAAAGATAAATCCAGGACCTATTTTTAAAAAAAAGATTACAAATAGGAGAGAAGGTAGGTTATAACCTTGCTTTTTATTCTACTTTTATACTCTAGATCATTAGTATTAAGGGCCTGAAGGGAAATAGTTAATGACAATTGGAAATGAATAGTAGAATATAAATAAATTTGTGTAAATATAAATAACACGGTGGAAGAATTTCTACAACTTAACAACTTATTAGTTATGAGAGGCAGAATTCAAATGCTCTCCCTGAGTGATTCAGAATGTAATTAACTAAATTAAAAAATATTAGAGATGTAAAATTTAATGAAGGCCAAGAGAATATGAGAACATTAGAGAAGAAGAAAAAGGGGCTGAGAAGGTGTCATGGTGGATCAGAAGCAAATAAGATTTGTTTGTGTTTATTTGTATGTAAATCAGTGCATATAATCTATAAATAAAAAGACCATAAAAAATCATTTGAAGAGTTTTAGTCTTTATCTCATTTACATTTTCTAAACTTTGACAATTTAATCATTGGTATGGTTAATTTTATGTATTAACTTGACTGGGACATCATATTCAGATCTGTGGCCATACATTATTCTGGATGTTTCTTTGATGGTATTTTTGGATGAGATTAACATTTAAATTGGTGAATTTTGAGTAAAGCGGATTACCCTCTATAATGCAAGTGGGTCACATCCAATCAGTTGAAGGTCTGAATATAACAATAGACTGACCTTCCTCCAGCAAGATAAAATCCCTCAGCAGAGGGAATTCTCCAGCAGAGACTTCAGCTGCAGATTTTGGACTTGCCAAAGTCCATAATTCTATTAGTCAATCCTTAAAATAAATATTTCTATGTACATTGTGCCACTTTATGATAGAGATACGTTCTGAGAAATGTATGGTTAGGTGATTTCATTGTTATGTAGACATCATAGAGTGTACATACACAAACCAGATGGTATAGGCTACTACACACCTAGGCTACATGATTTTGCTATTTCTCCTAGGCTACAAGCAACCGTAACACAATAGTAAGTATTTATATATGTAAAAATGTATCTAAACACAAAAAGATACAGGAAGAATAAAATATTATTATTGTTTTTTTTTTTAAAGATGTTTTGCTCTGTCATCAAGAGCTAGGGTACAGTGGCATGACAATAGCTCACTTTAGTCTCAAACTCCTGGGCTCAAGAGATCCTTGGGCCTCTACCTCCCAAGTAGCTGGAACTACAGACATGCACCACCACACCCGGCTAATTAGAATAATTTTTGTAAAGGATGTGATGTAGCTGTGTTGTGTTGTCCAAGTTGGTCTCAAACTTCTGGCCTCAAGCCATCCTCCCACCTCAGCCTCTTGAGTAGCTAAGATTAATGGCCTAAGCCAATGACACTGCAAAAATAAGGAATTATACTTTTATGGAACCATAGTTATATCTACTGTACAACCTTGACTGAGATGGCTTATGTTGTCTATGACACGGTACACAAACACACCACACACACAGGCACACAGACATTGTACACACAACACACACACACACACACACACACACACACACACATCCTATTAGTTCTTTTTTTCTGAATAGTTCTAACACAACCATTTTGTTTCATTTTTTTTCTAATTTTTAAATATAATCAGATTCATGGGCTCACTGTTAAAATTAAATTTCATCTTTTCTAATTTCTCCTTCTCAAATCGCTTAATAGAAATGCAGGCTCACGAGGGCCCCACCCTAAACTATCTTTGATTTTTAATTTCTTATAGTTAATGTGAACATTCTTATTTTATTGTCTTTATTTATCATTGAATGTTAGAAACTGAAAAAGATCTACTTCTAGCACTCATATATATTGAGTTCTTGTCATTTGGTCTGTTTAGTGAAAATACTTCATTTTCAGAATCTCTTTTCCACTGTTATAAAAGCTTTAAAGAAATAAAAAGTAAAAGTGAATCTTATTTTGTGCCCCCCCCAACTTTTTTTAAAGTTTGAATTTCAAAACACATTGGCCTCTAATAATTTCATTTAATAGATTTTGAATCTGTACTTGTGTGTATTATAGGCACCTCAGATTATACCTCATTTTTTACTGATTCTATGAATTGCTAGCCCTTCCTTGCCCTACATTTTCAATTAGGATTAATGATACCACCTACTTACATGATAGGAGCCTTAAAAGTTTCTATGACTTGCCATTCTCTCTCCTCTTTCGTCTCTATCCTCTTCTTTCCAAATAAAAAAGAAAAAGGGTAGACTACTGCTAAATGCAACAACCAGAACTAATGTCACCAACATTGGCTAAGCACAACGACCTATATAAAAAGTACTGCATAATATGCACACCTATTTATACACATTGCATAAAATATATCTATGGTGATATGTCAGCAATGGTGAACATTGAAAGGATATTGACTATAAGGATTCTTGAGAAATGTTTACTAGTTGCTGATAACATTTGACATCTTAATTTAGATGATAAATACATAGGTCTATTAACATTACATAATTGCCAAATATTGACTAGAGAGTGTAACATATTAATCACGATTATTTTAAACTCCGTGTATGAAATTTCTCACTTCTGGGGCTTTTTTAGTTATGATTCTGTAGACAATTTATCTTTTTGTCTCCTTGCTTTCTTGGATTGTTTCAGAATTTTTGACTGAATGCTGGATATTTTGTACAGAAGAGTCAAGACTAAGTTAAATATTACTTTAATAGGTACTCTATCTCTCTTATATACATTAACATGAAACGTTGAGTCAATTTAGTCACTAGTTGAGTTAGAGTTTTCTTACTGGCACAGTTACCTTCTGAGTACCCCAAGGTGGTTCATAGATCAATCAGGTAGCTAACTGTTTTTGTAAAGAAGAATTGGAGTACTTAATAGAAAAGACTACAAGCTGGGTGCCAATATGTGTGACCAGACACCAGGCAGAGGAGGACACTTGTTTTTCCATGTTGCTATATTAATATTTTCTTGGTGTGAATGGGTACATGGGTTTTGGGAATGAGAATTGGTCTGAAGTAATTGGGGAAGACTGTGTATTGGGCATTTGTGTCACTGTTGCCCCTCTCCACCCCTTTTTAAAGAAAATGTATAAATACTGTATCTCCTAAGAGCCTCTTTGGAAGAAAAAAAAGCCACAGATGCTCCTGTGATCCACATGTTTTCTGGGTGTGCCCTCAGACTGGGTCAATAAACCTCAATGATTTGAGCTCCATGCCTCAATTACTCAATTTGGTTGTTAAAACTTTCAAAGACTAAATATGATTGTTTAATTTCACATTTTTGAATACCATAATCAGTGAATAATTTGGGACACTTGTATGTCTTTTGTTAGCTGTCTCATCTATATATATATATATATATGTATTTCCTATATATGGGAAAATTAGATGTATACAAATTTTCTACCTATTTTATTACCATATTATTAGGGTTTTTATAACAATTTAATATATTAAAGATATTAAAACAAACTACAATATATGTATCTATCATTTACAATTGGAATTTTCTTTCTTTTTTTTTTTTTTTTTTCCTGAGATAGAGTCTCGTTCTGTCACCCAGGCTGGAGT